>NC_135219.1:870905-938405 GCF_052324685.1 Brachyhypopomus gauderio
AGGAACGCTGTCAGAGCTGACGGCCTTTGAAGTGCCAAAGCACGAGGTTATTGATCGTGGGGGGGGGTGTTTCATAGGAATGATGGGAAATGCTGGAAAAGATGTCTAAAGGAATAACTATGGCAGCAGGGCGAGTCAGTCTCTCCTCTCTCTCTCTCCCTCTCTCTCTTTCTCTCTCTTTCTCTCTCTCTCTCTCTCTCTCTCTCTCTCTGACCTTGCATGTCCTTCAGTCTGGTAATAGAACATAGCGTCTCATCTCCCTTAAAAGACACTTGGCACGCCTCCACTCACTCGCTAGTTTCCTCTCTCTCTCTCTCTCTCTCTCTCTCTCTCCTCCCTCTCCCTCTCCATCTGTCCCCTCTGTTCCACTTCTTCACTTCCTGAACTCCTGTTTCTGTCCCCGTGCCCCCAGGAAAGCGGAGATGGAGCTGAAGAGGAAACAGGAGGAAGAGGCGAGGAAGAAGCGTGAGGAAGATGAGCGGAGACTGCAGGTGAGCCGAGGGCCCAGGTGGGCGGGGCCACATGCCACGCGGCTCCGCCTCCCTGCCTACTGCGGCTGGCCGAGGGACCTGCTCTCTCATTCCAACCAATCCCCCGCGCATTCAAACCCGGTGGATCAAAAACAACAGGAAAACATTCAGCACAATGACACGAGCATCATGACACGATCACATTATATGGCCAAAGATTCATAAACAGAAATATCATATAAACGAGTAATAACAGAGACGCAGGTCACAAACAGAACAAAACAGTCAACAGCAGTGTAATACTGTACATGTCTGTCTCTCTGTGTCTCTCTCTCCCTCTTCTCCTGTTACAACACACACACACAACACACACACACACACACACACACACGCCTGCAGCATCCTCAGGACGTTCCAAACGAGCGCTCAGGGGAGCTGTTGCAAATTAAGCGTTTTTCCACCTCGGGTTCACACTGGAACGTTCACACACTCGCTGGGCTTGCTGGGAGAACGCTTCCTCCTGTAGCGCTATTTTAAACCCTTCCGCGGGACTGCGGTGTTATGCGCGCTTTAATCGCGGTCTTTTACACTGCCTACCCCCGACGCTCCGCTCGGAGAAGCACTTTTAGCTCGACCCTCGCACGGGTCCCTCCTGTGTGACTTCATTACCTCACCAATTGCCTGGACCCGAAGTTCGCCATGACAGCTGTTGGCACGGAGACAGCGAAGTAGACAGGGGAAGTCGATGGAAAGGAAAAGTCTGGATTCAAGGGGGATGATGGACAGATGAGAATTTAGCAGAGAGAGAGAGAGACAGAAGGTGTGGATGTCTGCACGCCGAGGGGGGGTCGGCTTTCATGCGTTCATTCCATCATTCACTCATTCATTTATTTGCAAAGCTCATATCCAGCTGAGCTGTGTGACGAAAGAGAAGGGAGGGAGAAAGAGGAGGAGAGAGGGATGTGGAGAAAAAGAGAGAAGGAGAGAGGGATGTGGAGAGAGAGAGAGAGAGAGAGAGAGAAGGAGAGAGGGATGTGGAGAGAAAGAAGGAGAGAGGGATGTGGAGAGAAAGTGGCAGGAGGTGTGATGTGCGTTCTGGAGGCGAGGATGATGATGGCCGTGTTCCGTGGCGATGAAGGTCACCCACGCCTAAGGGCTCTTCAGCGAGCTAGAACACCCCGTCCAGCCAGACTCACTCCCCCGTCTACCAAAGGAGACTTTTATTATTTATATATATATTTTGGTCCCTTCCCAGTGCTTTGAGGGACTTTTAGATGCGTTATGAAAGGAAGCTTCGGAGAAAGGGGAACAGTAAAGTTACTCCCCCTCTCTCTCTCTCCCCCTTCTCTCTCTCTCTTTTCTTCTCTCCTTCTCTCCCCCTCTCTTCCTTCTCTATCCCTCTTTCCCCTCTCCCCCTTCTTTTCTCCCTCCTTTCCTATTTCCCTCTATCTCAACCCCCCCCCCCTCTCTCTCTCTCTCTCTCTCTCTCCTCTCTCTCTCTCTCTCTCTCTCTCTCTCTCTCCTCTCTCTCTCTCTCTCTCTCCTTCCCCCCCTCTCTCTCCCCCCCTTCTCTACTCTCTATATGATGGAGGGTACTCAGCATGTCGGTGGTTATTAAGTAGCTCCTCTCAGGTCCTGTGCAGATTTTCCTCTCTTTGCTGGTCAGTTGTCACTCTGGGAGCTGCTACAGGTGACGGAGAAGTGGAGCCATCAGACCGCACGTCTCAGCCTGTCTCACACCTCACTCAAACCTCACACCTCACCCAAAACCTCACACCTCACTACAGAGGCTCACCCAAACCTCACACCTCACCACAGAGCCTCACCCAAACCTCACACCTCACCACAGAGCCTCACCCAAACCTCACACCTCACCACAGAGCCTCACCCCAATTCGGGTGGATTTGGGGTGTTACTGTCTCTACACATGTTTCACAAGGGTTAACACACTTTGCTTCAGGCTCCTGACCAACCAGCATGAGGTAGTGGGAGTGTGAGATGTTCCTTGGGGCCCCCCTGGATGTCACCTTAGCTCAGCAGAGGGGAGAAGAGCCTAAGGCAGTAGAACAGGACCTCGCAGGCAGAGTGGACCAGTGGAACAGAGCAGTGTGCAGCTCTTTAATAACGCTGGCCTCAGGAACCTGCCTGAGCCGGAGTGACTGTCGCAGTGTGATTATAGCGCTGGCGTGATTCCCTTCAGAGTGAAGTGACCAGTCGCTCTGCTTCGGTAGGAGGAGCTAGAGAGACAGCTGGAGGCGGAGCGAGAGGAGGAGGCGGCCCGGCAGGCGGTGCTTGAGCAGGAGAGGCGGGACCGAGAGCTGGCTCTGCGAATAGCTCATAGTGAGGCGGAGCTTATTCCAGAGGAGACACAGCTGGATGCTGGACTCCGAAGGTACACACACACACACTCTCTCTCTCACACACGCACTCTCTCTCTCTCTCTCTCTCTCTCTCTCACACACACACACACACACACACACTCGATTTCTACATGATCCTAAATCCAAGGCAGAATGAGGATGTTTCTTGTGCTAAAAGCATCATCAGTTCTCCTGGTTCTGCAGGAGGGAGAGTGAGACGATTGAGCTCTGGGGGTTCAGATGGCGCTCCATCTCTTCGAAGAGCTTTGCCCTCGTGAAAACGTTTTAACCACTTTCTCTCTCCCTCTCTCTCTCTCTGCCTCCCTCCTGTCTCGTTTCTCAGTAATGGCAGCGTCCCGTCATCCCCCGAGAGTGCGAAGTAAGATACAGAACGGCCTTGTCCTTTCACCCCCGACCCTAGCTCAACCTGACCCCCTCCTAACCCCACGACCCCCACGACCCCCGCATGCGTCCGCACTCTGCCAACAGCACCTTAGCTTAGCGCTTCATGCTAACAGCTAACAGCTTCATATCGTAGATGTTTACCTCAACATCAGCATGAGCGTGATTACAAAAAAACAAACCAAAAAAAAAAAAAACTGATCAAAGACACAAACAAGACAATCGCATGATCAAGCAAATTTTCCCCATAAATTTCCCCAGACAATCCCAGACTTTGCATTAATGGCAAAGTGGTAATCAATCCCAAATCGGAGATGCGCTGGAGAAGGAATCGCCTTCCCTGCCTTAGACTCCATCCCAGTGAGCTCTGTTTAATCCCTCTCTCCCCTATTTCTACAGTTATCCTGCGCCACAGAAACTGAAGAGCCTCACCATGTATGTCTGACCTCATTACCATATTTCTGCCCTCATTACCATATTTCTGACCTCATTACCATCTCTCTTCAGCCCATTTATAGACACCATGAATGTTGAGATTCCTCAGCTACATATAAGACTGAAATCTCAGTGGGATTTAAATTGGCGACACAACCACAGCAGCAATGCCTGCTGGGACGGCACAGTCGACACTCTTGTAGCGTGACTCTGCCAATGTTGCCCGGGTAACGTGATGTGTGCCCCAAACACCACGTTGCCGTAACCCCAGCAACCCTCAACACTCAAATGACTTAAGTGTTGTCATCATGTCAGATTCATACAGACACGGTACCCATATTAACACAGATCCCAACACGGTAAAGCACGGTCCTACACGGCCCTATGTTTCTGCCTTTCTGTCTTGTGTATGCACACACACACACACACACACTTGTTTAGAATGCTCTCCACTGAGTGTGATCCAGCTCAAAGGTGTGGTGGGAGTGCATTCCCCGGACAGGACATCACACACACACACACACACACACACACAAACGACATCCTTCATTGTGTGTGACCCAACTCTGAAGGGTAATGAGAACATGTCCCCTGTACGGGGCGTCATTCAATGCATCACTGACACACACACACACACACACACACACACTTTCCATTGTGTGTGATCTAAGAGCATGTTCCCTGGACAGGGCATCTCCATGTCATTCAGTGTCTCACTGATGTGCTGTGTCATCATTAATGAAGGATTACACTCACATGGCACCTGGCCTGCTGAGCATCACCCACACACACACACACACACACACACACACCCTGCCTGGCTTTGCTAATGCCATCACTTCTTCATAAATAAAAGAACAGGATTAGAGGGTGTTTAGTGTTGAGCTCTGCTGCTCTTCACATTGAGGCTGTGCTGTTTGTGCTGTGGTGGTGTCCGCTCCCTCTAAAGGGAACCGGCCGCGTTATTCCTAACAGCCTTTTGGAGGAATCTGAGGGCAGGAAGCTCAAATTACCTTCTACCAGAACAATCTTCATCACGCCCGCACGAGCCCTTAGAATGGTGAGTGGGCCATCTGAGTAAATAGCTTCTCCTAAATGGTTCCTCCGGTGCAAATCCCGTTAAATTAAAGCCGTCACTACACTTTAACCACACAGACTATCTTCATTTACAATTTAGTCTTCCAGACCAAGAGCCAAAACAACACGAACGTCGCATACGTCCATTCTCACGCTCAACGAGACGCGTCATCATCCTAGTTTCTTACACCCATGTGAGACGATCACTCGGACATCACAAGAGAGCGGGGCCACAGCCCACCATGGCGGGGGTTCGGCCCTCATCATTCCTGGACGTCCCAGGGACCGAGTCACTGCGACACTAGCCAATCAGACGTCCGGGCTTTCTGACTAGTGGGAGATTGTTTCATGAGAGGGATGTTGGCAAGTTGCCATAATGGCTAAATTGAGAAGAAAAACGTGGAAAAAATAATAAAATGGGACCCATTTATTACCCTTTAATCACCAGGACTACTGTGAAGTGGATCACCTATGCACAATGAACTGTATGGAAGTCACTAAGAATGTTACATAGAGGTATTCAAACGTGCATGTGTGTATGTGTGTATGTGTGTGTGTGTGTGTGTGCGTGCACTCACTACATCCCCCATGTCCTGTAGGGAGGAGATGGCCCAGGAAATGTCTGATCTTCTGGCTAGGTGGGTGGAAATGCAGCTCGACCTGAGAGACTCGTGACGTCAACACACTCTCACAAACAAATCCCTCAAATGAGATTCATTATACCTTAATTCCAGTAATCTACAACTGAATCCAAATCCACGCGCGATGTCCCCATCATGACGTATAATTCATTAATTCATCAGCTAATTGAGCCAAATGAACTGGTCTTGATTAATTGACGCTGTAATAATGGTCCAGGTAATTACAGTACAGCCGCATGTTGTCATTGATTTTCCGGAGTTGTTCCCCGTGAGGTTTGGTCGCCTTTTCCTGCCGGGAGCAGAAGGATTAGAGGCTGTAGACGCATGGATCCACCGCGTGGTGCTCACGCCCTCTTGGGAGGATGGATTCCCCAAGACAACAGAGGCTGTGTTAGGTTGTGAGCGTAGCAGTGTTGTGTGTTAACCCCTGAGTTGATCCTAAAGGCTCTCTCTCTCTCCTGGGCTGAAGTCTGACCGCTGGTCTGTGATGCACAGCAGAGTAGTTTGCTTGCTTGTTTGTTTGTGCTTTGGTTTTTGGTTTCATTTGGAAGAACTATGAATGAACGGTTTGGCAAGCGTCTACAACGCTAATCCGCTAACAGGGTTTGGCGGTCAGCTAGTATGCCTGGCAGAGATCACAGCAATAACAGGAAGTGCCAGTTTCTCCCCTCTGGGACGTCTTAAGGAGCCATTATAATGTCAGTTCAGAGGGAAAGTTGAGGCTGAGTTGGTTTACTCAGAAGTGTAATTCTGATGACATTTCTTACAATTGGATGTAACAGGCAAGGGAGCGCGTGTGTGTGTGTGTGTGTGTGTGTGTGTGTGTGTGTGTGTGTGTGTGTGTGTGTGTGTGTGTGTGTGTGTGTTTACGCCGTAAGGGTGTGTTTATTTATGCCGTAAGGGTAAATGAGGTGATCGTACACCTCCAGTAACTGCTAATCATTATAATCATCCAATCAGAAAACCACTCCACCCATTTCTGACCAGCCGTCAACGCCGTTTGCTTCGAGCCTCCACAGAATGATTCTGAGATGGTTTGGATGTCTTAGTTTTCCTTCTGTCCAGCGTCCTTAACTAACCCTCTTCTTCATCCCTTTCTGCGGTCAGCCTGTACGGTTGCTTCCTGAGTTATCTCCTACGTGAGCAGCTCGGTTCCTCACCGCATCTAAATGTTGTTGTTTTTTTTCCCGCCCTGTGACGACAGGGGTCCACAGGTGCAAGCCACGAAGGCCGCCGTCGGCACAAAGAAGTACGAGCTCAGCAAGTGGAAATACGCCGAGCTGCGTGACGCCATCAACACGTCCTGCGGTGAGACCCCCCACGAGCGCAGTTGACGCTCACTTCAGATGCTTTTGATTTGAAAAGCCGTTCTCATATCTGACAGTTCACGGTCTGACGATCAGGTCCGTGTCTGCGCGCGCCGTCGCAAACGGTAACGGTGGAATAAGATCCGATTGGCCGAAGTCTGCAGACGTGCCTCCCTCTGCTAGTGCCGTGTCATCATATCCATCCATACACCATAAAAGCAACCACAGAGGATGAGTCTGACGAGCTCTTCCCTGGCCCAAGGGGCATCGTGGACTTAATTGTGCTATAAGTGCAGGCCACGCCCCTTTTGTGGAAGTAACGGGATCGGAATATAATGGAACCGCCGTTTCGTACGTGGCGTGTCGTCATGGCGCCGGTCTCCAGAGAGACCCTGCTGATGCACCGGAGCGTTTGAACTGCCTGCCTTGTCCTGGGTTAGCGGGCGCGGCTAATAAAGCTTTATTAGGGTGGAGGCAGAGACGCTTCTTCGCCAGTTATTGCTTGCTGGAGTTTCTGCCGCCCTTCATGGGCTCCAGGAGCTGAAGGCACAGAGAAAAACCTGCCTGATGGTAGCCCATGGCAACAAGGGGGAGACCGGCAAAACGGGTCTTTTTTTTTTTTTTCTTTTCTTTTGGTGTTTGCTTTGTTTTGCTTTGTGAGCTTGTTATCACCAGTCAGCTGGAGTTGGAGGTTGTTAGCATCAGGTGTAGCGTGGGTGGAGGCATTGTGGAGGAAGGGGCGTCTGCTCCTGTTGGAAAGTGGGACGAACCTCGCACGAACCTTTTCACCCACCCAACTGTGAGTTACGAGAAGTCTGAGCTGCGGTGGTAAGAGTTGGTTCATCCTGAAGCTGGCGCTCGTGTTAAGAACAGGCAGTTCGGCACGAGGCCCGACGATGTCTCACACACTGTTGCATTCAGCACAGAGGGTGGAAAATAATAAATAATCCCAATCTAAAGTTTTCCAGACTGAAAATAATCTCAGTCTCGGAATAGACAGGTTGATACGTAGAGAGCAGGAAAAATATATGATGTGTATCTCATCCTGGGTATTTATGATGAGTGCGTTTTGAGTCTGTGGGATTGTAACTACAGGGCAGGTTGAGTTGAAGCCGTCATGGCTGCAGTATTTTGCTTTAAAGTGTGCGGTGGTGGAGACGAAAAGGCTTTTTCTGTCCATACCACGAGATTGACAGGATCCAATCCAGAGAGCAGCGGAGATGTACATTCATGTTTATCCTCACTTCTCTCTCCATGCATGTGGAAGTTGTTCTCTCTCTCTCTCTCTCTCTCTCTCTCTCTCTCTCTCTCTCTCTCTCTCTCTCTCTGACCCTTTTTGCATCTTTCTTCTCACTCTTCTGTGTTTGACCTTTTCCAGATACCAAAATCTCCGTTTGCACATTGTCTGATCCATCTCTCCACCCCCCCCCCCAACACCGCCCCCCACCCCAACACCACCCCCCACCCCCTCCCCTCCCTCCTACAGACATCGAGCTCCTGGCGGCCTGCCGTGAAGAGTTCCACCGCCGGCTGAAGGTCTACCACGCCTGGAAGTCCAAGAACAAAAAGCGCAATTCAGAAGCCGACCGGAGAGCCCCCAAGGTGGTCACGGACTACGGTAAGAGCTGACCCCTCCCCCGGGAGGCCCCTACTGCCCCGGGAGGCCCCTACTGCCCCGGGGCCCCTATCAGTAGAGTAGGAAGAGCTCTCCCACTTGATATGCTTAGTTAATTGCTTTTCAGAGCAGTAGGGTAGCAAGCACTTCCGACTCTGTGCACCACGACGTCGTCCACTGAATCTCAATACAACACACACACACACACACACACACACACACACACACACACACACACACACACACCGACAGCAGTGGTGATGCTCAGAAGGGTTTGTTGCAGTCAGCGTGTGAACGTGTACATCAGGCCTTTGGTCCGTGTGTATCCGAGCAGCATTCGCAGCAGAGTGTGTGTGTGTGTGTGTGTGTGTGTGTGTGTGTGTGTGTGTGTGTGTGTGTGTGTGTGTGTGTGTGTGCATGCATGCACGCGTGCCCTGCACATTTCTTTGAAAGTTTCGTACACCACGACAGTGACTGTATCCATCAGCACAGCTGAGCGCTCTCGTCATCTGCGTGCGCTGAACATCTGGTCCACCGCCAGGCGTCACGCTGCTGCCCCCGCAGGCCTGGCTGCGCTACTGCGTTGGCGTGGCACGTGCGTCCGTCCGGTAGGGCGCTGACTCCTCCCAGCTCTCGGCACCGTGGGGGGGGGGGGGGGGGGGGGGGGGGGGGCGGTCCGGCCCTCGGCTGCTCAGCTCTTCATAGGCCGACACGGCGAAACAACGGTGCAGCGTTCGGTCAAACGCGAGTGCTCGTGTGTGCGGGGGAAAAGGACGCTGTGGCAAAACGCCGGCACACTGCAGCACGTGAGCGGCTAGCTGTGGTTCCCTGGAGTCGCCATGGTGACGTAGAGGGCATGTAGTACGGGGCGCGGCGGTATTAGCGGGACGTGCAGCTGCCTCGTCTCTGACGCGCGAGGACGCAGGACAGATAATGGGACCCGATGGGCCATAATGTGCAGTGGAGAGAGAAGACCACAGGACCAGCACCAGGACCACACGCCCAGACCCATTACAGCGGTCTGTGAACTCAGACATGCTGGGTGGGGTTTGATAAGCCTCCCTCGCTCTCTCCCTCTCTCTCCCCCCTCCCCCCTCCCCCCCCCCCCCCCTCTCTCTCTCTCTCTATGTCTCTCCCTCTGCTTTTCTTCACTCCTCCTTCTTTGTCTCATCTTCTCTTTCATTTCCTTGTGTCCTATTATTTACCTTTCACTCTGCATACCTCTCTCTGCCTTTCTCTCTCTCTCTCTCTCTCTGCTCTTAAGTTTCATTCCGTTCTTTCACTTTGAACGAAGGATCCCCTCTTTTTAAACTTGCTCCCTTGCTTAGTAAAATAAATAAATAAATGTGGACGGCTGCTTTCAGCCATTGTGAAGAGTTGTTTGGTTGTTTTCTCGTAAAAAAACACTTATCTCAGAAATGCCTAACTTGATGATGGCAGAATGTAACGGCTGATTCCTTTGGTTGCAGGTCGTTGCCTGAATACAAGACAAGTGTGTAAGTGGCCCTCGACAGTAACGTAACCTCACTAACAGTTGGGTTCCTCGGCTCTCTTAATAACAGCACTGAGTCTCCTCTTACCTTCCTCTGCTGCTGGGATACAGTCTGCACATGGGTCGCCTGTGTAGGTCTCCTGTCCTGCTAACCCACACTCTGAGCATTCGTATGGGCTTCATAAGGGGATTTATGTCTTGAAAAAAAAATTAACAGTGAACAATCCCCCTCCTAACGCGTGAGGAATAATGTTTCGAAGACCTGCATTCCCTTCTAGCAACATCGTCAACATCGACTGGCTGGGCAGGCGCTTGCCTGTGCGTCAGAGTTGCCACATCGTTTTGCTAGCGTTGTCGCATAAGTAGGTGTCTGAAGGCCTTCCGAAGCAAAGAGCCATTTTCTGAGCAAGACTCTCAGTGGTGGAAATAAACTGACCTGTCCACCCCATAATGGTTGGATCTATTGATCCTGACGGAAGTGTAATGGGTTTATGAACCCGAGAAAGGCTGGCTGAATGGCCTTCATTTGATTACGTTGAGTGTCGGTGCTCCTGTTGCCGCGTGTAACGGGAGAGAAGTATGCCGCTGAAAGCAAAACACCGTAATTGGCTTCGTATAAAAGCACGTAGCCGAAGACATGCGCAGGCATTCATAATCGAGCACCGATCACCGAGCGTGCCCGCTGATCTCCTCTCTTACCTATCTAGAAATTAGCCGATTCATTTTGAAGGTCAGCTTGGCAGCCTGATGGAACTCCCCTGTGACGAACCGAAACCCCTGAGAATGACACTCGTCACTCCTGGAGGGTTTTTTTGCAACAATCAGGTGTGACTGCACGCAAAATTATAGCCTCTTGGAAAGGAAAACACCGATGCTTTTTAACCCTAATCTCTAGCTACCACATCTATGTGGTCGGTTAACATGAAGGAAAACTTTGATGTTTCATTGTGTCTAGAACTTATTCTGAAATCTAGGGACAGCTGGAGTAAAGATTCCTTTGCAGGTGCCTTTAGGGTTTTATTATAAGTGCAGTTCGAGTCAGTTTTGGGTTTTTCTGTTCTTTTCTAAGTCCAGTGAGGATTAAGAATTCAAGGTATAAAAATGCTGCAGTCTTTTTTTAAAGGCTGCAGAGATGGATGTGAAAAGGCTTTTTTTGGCCTAAGCAGTTCTTGGCCCGAGCATTCCCATGAGCCCTTGCTCTGCCTCCGTGAAGCTGATTCATGCCGGTGTCGGATGGAGCAGTGTGGACGATTGCCACAGCGCCGTGTATCTTCATGTCCCTGGTCCATTCTCCAGGTTCTGTCCCCTGTCCTTCAGTGTGAGGGTTGTGGTGTGAAAGGACAGCGTTGAAGTCTCCCCCGACTGACTGACCGCCTTGGGAATCTCTCTCACTTTGTGACAAACAAACTGCCTCTAATTCACTTAATGGCCACAATCAAATCAGTAATGAAGTGGTAAACGCCGTGACATTTTTTGCACTTTCTGGCTAGGAAAATTGTAGGGGGGGGGGAGGAGATGACCCATAATTCTCCTGTTCTGCTGAAGTGGTTACTAACGCTTTTTAACCCTAAGGTCAGATGATCTTTACAGTCTTATCTGACTGTGGAACTGTGGTGTATTTATATCTGTTATCATTAATGTAGCCAAGAGATGATTTACTAAAGACAATCAGTTTATTTGAAGCAGTATGGTATTTACGAGGTAGTATGCTATTTAAGAGGTATTTACGAGGTAGTATGCTATTTAAGAGGTATTTAAGAGGTAGTTTGCACCATCTGTGGTACTTAACAGAATGTGAGGATTTGTAACTGCAACATTTCAATGACCACTATGGAGAAAATGGAAAATATTTAGTGTAGTGTGTTGTTTATAGAAAATTTTGTGTTTATAAATGTGTATGTGTGAGAAATTTCATTAATTCAGTTGGATCATTGACCACGGTTAAAGATCTTGAGTTTGGCTGAAGATGTTAAGATGAAACATTGAACTCCTCCCCATTCCACAGTAATGATATCGCAGCAATATCGTCCATTTTAATGATCTGTTAAGTACCAAAAATCTCGAACAACCCGAGTGATAACCGGGGCCTCTGTCGGCAGTAGACTCTGCACTATTAGTCAGAGTCTCATTTAACATCGCTGCGTGTTAACTTCGCAGCTGTAATGCGAAAGTGCTGACCCTGTAGCGTTAGAGGAGGTAACCCCGGCGTGACCTCCCGCACCACGTAACCGCGCACGTGTGCCCCGCAGCCCAGCGTCACGTGGCCCCGCCCATCCCGCCCCGCCAGCACGAGGTGGTGGCAAACCGGCAGCAACGCTACTTCCGTATCCCCTTCGTGCGGCCGGGCGACCAGTATAAGGACCCCGAGGGTAAGAAGAAGGGTTGGTGGTACGCCCACTTCGACGGGCACTGGATCGCCCGACAGATGGAGCTACACCCGGACAAACACCCCATTCTCCTTGTGGCGGGTATGACGGACCACGTGTGAATTTGACTTGCCATGACAACTCCGTTTCGAAGTTTATTTTTTACGTTAAGCACATTTATAGCCAGTAGTTATTTATCATTTATTAAATCATGTTTTCGTAATTGTGGTGATGTCCTGCTCTGTCCTCAGCTGTTCTCTTGCCTCTGAAAGCGTCTGCTTCTGTCTGTCCGGCTGCAGGTAAGGACGATATGGAGATGTGCGAGTTGAGTCTGGAGGAGACGGGTCTGACCCGCAAGCGTGGCGCCGAGATCCTCCCGCGGCAGTTCGAGGAGATCTGGGAGCGGTGCGGGGGGGTTCAGTACCTCAGACACGCCATCGAGACCAGACAGGCACGACCCACCTACGCCACCGCCATGCTGCAGAGTCTGCACCATTAGACCTGTGCACGCTGTGTGTGTACCGACGCACACACTTACACACACACGCGCGCAAACACACACGTACACACTCACACACACACACGCACGCACGCACACACGTACGCACATGCACGCACACACACACACACGTGCGTGTTATATGCAAACAAACACACACGTACACGTGCGTGTTATATGCAAACAAACACACACGTACACGTGCGTGTTATATGCACACACACGTACACGTGCGTGTTATATGCAAACAACCACAGACACACACACACAAACACAGCGAATACATAGGCCACTGCCATTCTAGAGTCTGCTTTAGTAGACATGTGCATGCATACAAACACACACACACACCTAGGCTATTACCATGCTAGAGGTTCCTCTAGTTGCTTCATGTCCATGAATATGGTTTCAAATTCCAGGCGCCTTTCTAGATCAAAGGAAAGAGTGCAGATACAAGCATCGTTCAGCACAAGACAACAAAGTTGTTGTCTGTCATCTCTGAGCTTGGCTATGTCATCTCTGAGCTTGGCTATGTCACCTCTGAGCTTGGCTATGTCACCTCTGAGCTTGGCTATGTCATCTCTGAGCTTGGCTATGTCACGTCTGAGCTTGGCTATGTCACCTCTGAGCTTGGCTATGTCACCTCTGAGCTTGGCTATGTCACCTCTGAGCTTGGCTATGTCACCTCTGAGCTTGGCTATGTCATCTCTGAGCTTGGCTATGTCATCTCTGAGCTTGGCTATGTCACCTCTGAGCTTGGCTATGTCACCTCTGAGCTTGGCTATGTCACCTCTGAGCTGGGCTATGTCACCTCTGAGCTGGGCTATGTCACCTCTGAGCTGGGCTATGTCACCTCTGAGCTTGGCTATGTCACCTCTGAGCTGGGCGATGTCATCACTCGTTCCATTGGCTGTTTCATTTCCATTTTCCTTTCAGATTTTCATATTGATTTACAAAGAATCTCAACATTTGACCTTGTTTTTGCTTGCATTATTCCTCATGACATCTATTACTAAGAAGCCTTAATAACTGACAGGGTGATTCTCTATAAGCTGTTTCTTAATATACTTTTTTGTATATTTTGAGATATTGATAAATAATTGCTTATAATTCATTTCTTCTGAAAATGTCACATTTCCAAGACTATTTCTTTGTATTTTAACTACAACTGTTTGTGAGATACTGTGCCATTCCATTTTGATAAGGTACTGCTAGTGCAGTGTAACACAACTGGAAAGATATCTTTCATAAAGTTTCAATGTTTTCAATCCATGCACACTACAATTACAGTAATAATTATGACTTGTCTATTTGTTGGTCGTCATGGTAATGGTGTCATTTTGTTGATGGATGTTACATTTGCACTGAGAAGCAAAGGGTTGAATAGAATAAATACTCGTTTGTAGTTCAGGTTTAAATTCTAAAGATGCACTATTTTTCTGAGCAATGTTTTCTAAAATTCCTTAACCATCTTGTCTGCGTCTAATGCTCCTCCAACAACCGTGTGTTCGCAGCTTTTGAAGATGTTTTGCCTTTTATACAAAGTTGTCAGAAGCATGAATTGATGGGGGTTCATCAAGATTATCAACTGAGTTTCTACGGTTTCCGTTCACGTCTGTACCTTAAATGATTTTTTTTTTCTTTATATGTTTACCTAAACATAATCTATATGTAAAGAGAAATCCTAGATTGGTTTTCCTTTGGGACACAGGGACTCTAATGACGTGTGAAATTAGCCTCTTTGTTGTCAATAAATTAAGTATGAATTCTGAGATAAATATATGCAATTCTTGATCAACCATGCAAATTTTTTAAACAAATGGTAAATTCTGGTTTGGTTACAGCTGGACCAAATATGTATGCTAGAAAATGGTGAAAATGCTGATTCTAATGAAAATGTGACATTGTACAGAGTGAATCGGTCGTGGTGATCCACCACGTGCAAGACCACAGAAACAGAATAAACTTCAGAATTCTCAACGTCGTCCTGTTACACTGACCCTGTGCGTCTAACACTCGTGCAGTATAGGACACACACACGTCATAGACAACAATGTTTCTACAGAAGAATACATGTGTATTTTCATTATCAAGTGTTGTACATTTTTGTATGGAAAGCTAGCTAATGAACTATTTAAAGAGCCAATTTCATCGTGAGCAGTGCTTATCATGCCTGCGTCAAAGCAGCCACGGCACTGAAACTTTTAACGGCTCCGCGACCCAACACACCTGCTTCAACACTTCAGCTCATTAGCAGAGTGGGTCGAGGAGCTGAGCGGGTCTGACGTGCAGTGGTACAGCGCACAGGAGCCTGACGCTGGTTTAAACAAACGCCCCTTCGCGACACCCTTTCCTCATGTACCATCGGAACATGTCCGGGCTAACATTAACTAGATACTCTTCATTTAGAAAAATTTGGTTCATGTTCCTTCAAAGTGTATATGGGTGTATAAAACATGATTATATTGTATATAACGCAATGGGGCACCAGTTCAGTTCATCTACCCCTTCTATGATTGGGACTGGAGGAATTGCGAGTTCTGCTGTGGGCCCTCCTGACGTCTCCCGTGTTTTACTGTAGCTCAGCGCTCGATCCTATGACCCTGACGTTTTCATAAGTGTTTTCAACGGCAATCTCTAACCGATGAAATAAACAATTTCCAAAGTGTGGGGGAGGGCAAGTGGAAATTTGATGTGAATGACAGGAAAATGGCACAGCTGATGACTGTAGCGAAAATGTTCTTAGAAGTACATCTAAGGTCACGTCTTTTTTTTTATGTTACATCATTTTTTGAAAATATCACAAATTACAGTCTTAAATTGGAAAAATACAAAAATTTTCATGCCATGCAGTTCATGAAATAGGAAAGATCATTCAGGCTGTATTTCCATCCCCACGACCCTATTTAAACTCTCTGACTACATAATGAGACTTAGAAGTGTTACAGTGGCCCCATCCCAATGCTGTATGAGCAATTAACATCACAAATCATTAATGAAGGAGACGAAACAATCGAGCGTTTCCTCAGTTCTTACCTAGAGCCGAGAACAGTAAATTGCTATCATATAAATGTTAATTGTTTTGTAGTGTGATTTGCATTCCTAGTTGTTTGAATTAGTACCGTAGTGTGCGGTGCACACTAAAATCGACCGAGTCAATATCAGAATTACAGTCGGACTTCTGAGTCATTAACATTTAATTTGAGAACTCGGGAAAACGAGTCAGCAGCACTTCATCCTTACGATCTTCCTGCAACCCAGAATAATGATGGCCTCATTGTGAGGAAGGCAACCGCTAAAAATAAGTAAAGCTAAAAACGCCTGCCTCATTCTCCTGATTCATGAACAGTACCTTAATGTCTACATACCTCGCGCAGTTAAATGTCACCCTCTCTGATTTTTTGGACCATTTTGCCGTTTAAGTAGCTCATGACGAAGTACAAAACGTGAATGTAACACCCCCCACCCCCCGCCAATAGGCTATTCTGTAGGAGTCCACGCTCGGAGTGAAGCTCTCACGTTCCCACCCCTCACTCCTCACCACATGGGTGATGGAGCCTCGTGTTTTCCTGCAGTCTGGGGCCTGCCAGAGGCAAGAAGTGTGTGGTCTGAATTTTGCATGTTTTATTTCACAAATATTCCACATTCCTGCAGCTGTAATGGCGCTTCGAAGTCATCGGTCCTAGAAAGGCAACGACAGGGTCATTAAAGCTCAAGAATTTCATAATGTACACGTTTGCACTAATGGAAATGTTTGATCAGATATTGCAAGGTTTCGAGGCAAGAATATATTTATTCCTGTGTAAGGTATACTGTTTTATTACCACTGTGCTAGTATACAGGTACAGTAGTTCATCCACGGAATAAGAAAGCCTGCCTGTAAATAACACATCTGAGACACAACAGTGAATGAACCTGAGAAAGCAGGCCAACACAAACTGGGACTAGGAATGGGACATTGGGATTAGAACCAGGACCAGATCAAGATCGTAATGTACATGAAGATCCTATTAGTATGGAGAAACTGCACCTCAGACCTGCGCCTTCATTTTTCAAAAGGCTCATATTCCCCAATTTCAGGGAACACAACCTGCAAAATTCAGGAACATAACTCGCTGGGTCTGGAGCGATCGTAAGCAGGAATGACAGAAGGAGTCCGGCTCTGCCCTTTCCCACCTTGTACTGATGGATTTTGACTTTTGGAGGCCTAAACAAAACAAATATTGGCATTATTATGGAAAAAAAACCCTGAATGAAATGCCGACTTATTTCATCCTATACCTCATTGAGAGCAATAACGGAGAGGACATTGGGCTACTGCTGTGATTAACTTCTCAGACCTGGCTGTGTGGTGCTGGAACGGTTTCTATAAAAGAGACGTATGGCCCGTCAGAGGAATGGGTGCAAATATAAATGTGCACAACGTGAAATAGAGACAAAGGAACAGTAAGGAAATAAATTCAAGAGTACACGGGCGAATCACGGGGGCTGAGTTATGACGAGGGCTTCTGTAAGGGAGATGAATTTAGTAAGGGCATCTGTGCACAACTAGGAGATGTGTGGCTGAACCTTTTGTGGGGGGGAGTGTTCCTTGTTATTGTTGATTTTTAAATGTACGTAGTAAATGTTTAGAACACAGTGCGCTGAAACGCACTCTCGTTTGCATTCAGCTGCTTTGAAGATTTTTTTTATTAGTTATTGCAACAATTCATCATGTCAACCGCATGTTTGTTTTGACTACATTAACACAGTAGCCAGCACGATTCTGCCCCATTTGCCCATGGGTGGGTAAGAGCGTGTCTGCAGAGGCCCGGACTGCAACCACGGAGATGAGTGTGTGGAGTCTGCTTCACCTTGGCTACGCCTATAAAGCCATAAACATTTTTTTTTTAAGCCCAGACCCATGGCACAAACCTAACTTAAAAAAACAGTTTCTCCAACACTCCCTAAAAGCATTTGTGAATGACGATGTTAAATAATCGATATAAAACACAATGGCGGGGGAGACAAATGTCTATGTGCTGCATAACTCACACGGCCAGATTCCCCTGGAGAAACTGTTCTTCAAGCATGCCAACCTTACAGTATCTTCATCTGTACCATTTCACTTGTCTAATACTCAAAACAGCCATCCCATTAATTCTCAGTTAGGGTTAAATGTCATTTTATCTAATAATTTTAAACAGAAATATCCTCAGTTCCTCAGAGTATTTTTGTTAAGCAGTTAGGTTGTTTAACATGCATGGATGAATTAGGTATGACAACTCGGAACAGGGAAAAACACATAATACTTATCCAAGGCTTTCACTGTACATCACTGAAGGCCTTGGATACACTGAAGGACCAGATAACTACCGTCTCACTGAAGAGTGTGACGTCATGTTTACAAAACATGAGATTCAAATGATTAAATAATCACAAAACCTTATTAAAAGGCATTAGGGCAGAAGAGCATAAAACAGGAATAATCACATCGATCTTTTGGCAAAGTTTCACCGTATTTTCTCACCTCTAGTTATGTGGAGGTGTGATTAGATTTTTTTTTTTTTATTTGTCTGCCTTTACACCATAATGGCTTTGCATGACACCTCCAGAAACCGATTCTATAGCAGCACTGGTGTTCTGGAATATTCTAGAGCCGAAGGAGCTGGTCAAAAACAACGCCGTAATGGTCACTGTGTGTAAGTATATGAAAAACACAAGACCAGAGGTATAAAACAAAAATTCAACACAGTGAAATCTGACAAAAACAAAAAAGGCCTGCTTACACTAACTTCAGCCTTTCTCTGGTGTGAACACATTTCTTGTATATATCAAGATTGTAACGATGCCCCCGAACAATGGTGGCGGCCCCCGACGAAGCAGGACTGGTAGAGACCAGGGTGTAGAGGTGTAGAGATCAGCTCAGCACACCTCTGCCCAATAAAGTGCCAGAATCTACCAACAGGGCATATATAAGGGTGACGAGAAACAAGAGTATCGACTCATGGTCACAGGTAGAGCAGAGATCTCCTTGTTCCTAAAACAGCCCTTATAAATCTCTCGTTTGTAAGTATGTTTGTTTACGGTCTGGGATTAGCTAGGCTGCAGATACTTTTTTGCGTTTTACTCTTAAAGTCCCCACAGGGATAGAGAAACACAAATGAGGTATGAGTGTAAGAGTTGTCCGTTTGAACAGGCAATATTACATTCTGCAAGTACTGAAGAAATGTGCCATTACTAATTAAACAAGTTGAGCAACTGTCGTGACTTGACTACGGCGACGTAGACGTGTCGTTCCAGTCAGCATTAGAGCTGCAGTCATCTCAATATTCAGCAATTCATGTCAAATTCAGTTTTTGGATTACACAGTTCTTTAGTTATGTGTGAAAACCCTGGTACAACTTCACACTCTCCACCGTTGAGACAGAAACTTGTCTGCAGGACACACAGGCCGTCCACCGCGACATAGCCCATAACTCTCACGCTCCTTCACGATTGGCCACGCAGTGAGAGAACTCCTCACAGGCCAAGAACTTGCAGGGATCCACCTGGTCACCTTATATGGACAGGTAAACTGGATCACATTAGCAGTAATCAGTGTCTTCCTGTGGTATAGGGTTCATTATTCTCCTTACTGTGGTGCGGGGCTCGGTGTTTAATGAGTACCCAGCCTTCCGTGCCTGTGGTGGTTTGATGAGGATGTTTTTTTTGAAACTGTGCATCTCAACATAAAGATAAACATGGTTTACAAACAACATAAACATGCTCTAATTAGACCTCAGTTGCACCGCTGCGTGCTTTGCTAGCAGATTGTCTTTAGGTACTTAAACTTGGAATAAAGCTACAGTACACAGCACTTTAGTCAGTCAGCTGCTTGCTTCCAGAAAACAGCTCGTTATCCTTTGAATAATGTAACATGCCATGAAGTACCGGGTATTTTTATCAAAAATATTCATAAGCCTTTGTGCTAATGTATAATAGATACAATACAACTGACAGCTTATACCTGGTTCTACGTCTAGTGTTTGGATGTTGATCTGATATTATGCATTTGATATGTATGATGTATTTGCCTATGATAAATCTGATGTCCTGTGCTGGCCTAAGTTTTGCTTTTGGGTCTAACAGTTACGTTAAATCTGGAATAATCCAGGAGAATCTGTGATTAAGGAGGTTTAAAGAAAGCATGATTTACACCCAGCCTTAATAAAAAAAAAAAAGATTTTTGGTTAACACAGGCAACAGTGCTATAATGGCTTCAAGGGGACCATGCGGACTGTGGATAATAAACTTGCTAAAACAACACCCTTGAGCCCAGAGGGTAAGCACTTACATCACACTTTGTTTCAGTTTATTTCTTCCAGATCTAAAAACAATTGCAGTCTTTGTGATTCTTTGGTTACATTAAGACAATGCCTTCGATTATGACATGTCCCGTGCATGTATGCAGAATACCTGTAGAATGAGATTAAACAAGACCTCGTTTAACACGCTGTCGTTTCCAGTGCCCGCTGCACACCTACCTGTAGCATAAGGAAAACTCATTCCTAACCTGCATGCTGGTTAATTTGTTGCCGTGGTCATTAAGACGCAGTCCTGCCTGTGTCGGATTTGTCCAGACAAAGGCATTAGGGAGTTTTTTTTTTTCTTTCTCACCCCAGGGCAGATGAGAAACAAAGCCGTCCCCGCGAGATGCCTTTGTATACAACAATAATGAGCCTATCCATTTACCTCTGGGGCAGATCAGACTTTGAATTTACCCCGTGACAGGGTCATTCAGTGCCACTTTGAAGTGAGATAGTCACACGGTTCCTGCTTGGTGTGCTTTGCTCTCCGCTCTCACGCCGACGTGTGTGTCTTTTGTTTTGGGGAGAGTTTCATTTTCTCCCTGGTTGGCTAGTGTTTGTTGATGAGTCATTTCAGCCCTGTGTGCAGTACAACTGCACATGTATACATGTGCTTAGAAATCTGGAAATAGCTAATATTTAATATTTTAACATTTAGTTGAGGACACAAGCCTTTTCTGTTGGTCTAGCACACAAACCCATTTTCAAATCCTAAAAGTCAAAGAAAAAATATAGAAAAAGCTAACAGAGGCAGCGGAGGCTGAGAGCCCTTTTCTTACCAGTTCAGTGAATCTGTGCTTGTCTGAGAACATCATGGTGATGCTCAAACTGAAGAACACCAGCACGTCTTCGCCTGAGCTGGCTGTGGTCATCAGCGGCGTGGTCAGGCACTTCAGCGGTGGCCCGAAAATCTTCTCCGCGGTACGTTCTTTGATCCGGTCAGAATACCCACCACTGTAATGGAGGAGACCAATGACATCTGTGCTCACCATACCTATTTGATCCAGTTCTCTGGCCACGTCTTGCACCACGATGGTTACGTCACCCTCGACCAAAGCCGTGGGTTTGATTCCTTCCATCTCCTCAACAAGGTCAGCTTCCTCCATATCTGCAGATGTAGTAGTTGTGTCTGGGGGTGATTCCTCCACAGGGGTTGGTATTACTCCACCGTCTACAGTTGTAGTAGGTGGTGGAGGTTCAATCACAGGGGTCTGTTTCAGGACTGAGGTAGTGATATCTTAACCCATAATCATTTATATGAGGGAATTAATGACATATTAAATTAAATCATTGAGCATTGCATATTGTCATGAATAAGAGAACGTTTATGATTTAGCTAATTTTTTAAATATTGCATTTAATGATTCCTTTTTCCATATTTTCTGTCTTTTGTCTCATGCATTTTTTCCATAATGGCAACTTCTTCAAATAAAGGTTTTTTTTTCCAGTTTTAATTAACTGTGCTAATGCTTTGTAATGAAGCACTGTTTAATGGTACAATATTATTTAAAGCGCAGACAAAGTCATGTATGTCAAAGGTACATCATAAAACACTTTTCCCTACATGGTGGCCTTATGTTTAATGAACTGACAGTGTAAATCATTGGGAACTTGTACTGAATTCATTCATGGTCAATGATTTTGAAAGGTAAATTGTGGCTGATCTATGGGAATAATCTCACAGAATAACTTGTATGTTTTGTGTCTAATTACCTTTGAGGCAGCATAAAGATATAAAAATAGCATCTTATTTCTCCCGGAGAGGTTGGATAAATTATCAACACAACGGCAACTGCACAGTTGAAGTATGGTGATTTACCTCCTTTAATTAAGTAATATGTCTCCCTCTCAGCATGTAGAGAATATGACTTTGTACTAACATCAGCCAATGTTCACCTCTCTTGATGATTTCGGGTTCCTCAGCAGGTGATTACTCCTCCTCTTCCTGGACAGCTGTCTCGGTGCTTCTTAACGGTTGTTTCTATTAGGCTGAACGGCAGCTGTAGTGCATTTGTACGTTGTGACCTGCGTTGCCTCAAAAGTTGCTTTAACATCATCACTGATAGCTGGCGCCTCAGAAAACTGACTGTCTGGAACAGAGTATTCCACATGCTCGAGTTCACTAAAGTCCTCCTCAGCCTTCATCATGTCAGTTGGAGTCCCAGTGGTTTGTTATGTCATCATCAGATTCTACCCCTTCATCCTCTTCCTCAGGTTCTGCTGTATGAACCTGTTCTTTGGGAATTAACGTCTCTGTCTTCTCGCCAAGTTCACGTTCTGCAGCCTCTTCAAAAAGTTATTGCTGATTCATCGTTTTCTGCTGGCTCTTCTATTTGAATCTCTTTTTCAGGTTGTCCTACGTCTTCTGGTTTGTCACGTAGCTTAACCCCAGCTTCTTTGTCGTATTTTATTGGCTTCTCAAGTTCTGGTACCTCTGTCTCTTCATCTAGACCTGACAGGACCTTGACAGGTTCTGTTATTTCAGTGTCTGCCACATGAACCATCTTCTCAAGTTCTCTCATGTCAACCTCATTCTTGAGTTCTGCAGTCTTAGTCTTTTCTCCATGTTTTCTTATCACATCATCATCTTCAGTTTCTGTTATTTCTGCCTGTTTTACAGGTTCTATTATCTAAACCTTTACAGGGTCTTTTGTGGGTTCTTCTGCGGTGCTGTTACCTCAACTTCTTTTTCTGGTTCTCTTAAGCCTTTTTTTCTGGTTCTGTGACATCCTCTACTAGATGCTCTACAACTATTTCAGAATGCTGCAGCACGACTGGTCTTCAATCTCCCCAAGTTCTCACATGTGACTCCTCTGCTATGCTCTCTTCACTGGCTTCCAGTAGCGGCACGCATCAGATATAAAACCTTGATGCTTGCTTACAAAGCCAAAAATGGACCGGCCCCTCCTTACACGATGTCCATGGTCAAAAACCGATCCATACAGCAAACACTCAGAACCTCTCATGGAAGACAAAGCTCCAGACTATTCTCCGTCCTAGCTCCAAGATGGTGGAACAATCTTCCATTAGCTGCTAGGACTGCAGAGCACGGACGTAATTTGGTAGGGGGACGGGGGGGACATGTCCCCCCCACTTTTTCAAAAGCCGGTTTTGGTCCCCCCCAGTTTTTACGGTTAAAACCAAATATTTAAATAGCGACGAATCCATGTCCCCCCCACTTTTGAAATCAAAATTACGTCCATGCTGCAGAGTCTATAGCTATCTTCAAGCATAGACTGAAGACTCACCTGTTTGTTGAGTTCTTACCAGAACACTAACTCAGCTGATACCACTTGCCGTTATTCTTAAATTGTATGTCTGTCTATGGTTATTTGTGCTTCTTGGCAAACGTCTAACTTGCAAAACACTAGGTAATGACATTGACTCCTGGAGTTTAGTAGTAGTCTGACTAAATGGTATCTTGAATTCTGGCCTATCCTTACTATTATCCTTACATTTCATTTCATCCCTGCATAGTTTTAAGAGCAGTCTCAAAACATTCCTGTTTAGATCCGCTTTTAGTTAAGAAACTCTATCTTAATAGTTTTATCTTATTTACTTTACTTTTTATTATCTTACTTACTTCACTTTTTACTTTTTATGTTATTTTAATATTTTTATCTTTAATTTCTTTTAACATTTTCTTTTTGTCTTTGTCTTATCTCCTTTTAATGTTTCTTCTATTTATACTGTAAAGCACTTTGAGTTACATGTATGTATGAAAGGTGCTATACAAATAAAGATTATTATTATTATTATTACCTAGGACGAATTATGTGATCAGATGCAAAGCACTTTGTAAGTCGCTCTGGATAAGAGCGTCTGCTAAATTTCGTAAATGTAAATGTTCTCATTCCTCAGACTCTGCTCTTGCTGGTTGTTACTTCACTTTCTTCTTCAGGTGATGTCACCACAGTCTCCTCTGGTTGTACCATCTTCTACAGGTTGGGTTTTATCAGATTTGGTGGGTTCTGCTTTTTCATCAGACTTCTGAAACACTTCAGGCCTGCTCACCACTCTCTCAGCTTTCAGCTGTGTAGGCACGTCTGGGCTAACATACTCACACATCTGAGCTAACATACTCACCCACCACATGTCAGCTAACATACTCACCTACCATATCTGAGCTAACATACTCACCTACCACATGTCAGCTAACATACTCACCTACCATATCTGAGCTAACATACTCACCTTACACATCTGAGCTAACATACTCACCCACCACATGTCAGCTAACATACTCACCTACCATATCTGAGCTAACATACTCACCCACCACATGTCAGCTAACATACTCACCCACCACATGTCAGCTAACATACTCACCTACCATATCTGAGCTAACATACTCACCTTACACATCTGAGCTAACATACTCACCCACCACATGTCAGCTAACATACTCACCTACCATATCTGAGCTAACATACTCACCTACCACATGTCAGCTAACATACTCACCTACCACATGTCAGCTAACATACTCACCTACCATATCTGAGCTAACATACTCGCCTACCATATTTGAGCTAACATACTCACCTACCACATGTCAGCTAACATACTCACGTACCACGTCTGGGCTAACATACTCACCTACCATATCTGAGCTAACATACTTACCTACCATATCTGGGCTAACATACTCACCTACCACATCTGAGCTAACATACTCACGTACCACGTCTGAGTTAACATACTCACGTACCACGTCTTGGCTACCATACTTACGTGCCACTTCTGGGCTAACATACGTACCATGTCTGGGATAACATACTCGCGTACCACATCTGGGCTAACATACTCACCTACCACGTCTTGTCTACCATACTCACGTACCACGTCTGGGCTAACATACGTACCACGTCTGGGCTAACATAATGTACGTACCACGTCTGGGCTAACATACTGTACGTACCACGTCTGGGCTAACATACGTACCACATCTGGGCTAACATACTGTACGTACCACGTCTGGGCTAACATACTGTATGTACCACGTCTGGGCTAACATACGTACCACGTCTGGGCTAACATACTGTACGTACCACGTCTGGGCTAACATACTCACGTACCACGTCTGGGCTAACATACGTACCACATCTGGGCTAACATACGTACCACGTCTGGGCTTATACATGTGAGCCTCCTCCTCAAGAGCGATCGATTCTTCCTCCTCATTAGGTAACTGCACTATTAGGAGCAGTGAAGCGATGATGTCTGGTAACTGGTAAGTTTGTTTTCTCAGAGGGAGGAGCCACTGTTGCTGTGGCGAGCAAATTCCGTATCGTTGTGGCCGATGTTGAAACGATGCCACCCTCTGATATCATGTTAGGACTCTGGAGCCTATCTAGAACAGGCTTCTCTTCGGCATCAGGATGTTCATCATTCTGTGATGATGGTAAGTCATCCTCTGAAATGAGGTTTGGAGTCAGATCACTATCTGGGTCATCTGGGTCCTTTTGGCCAGCGTCCTCCCTGTGTGGTGCACTGAGGACTTCTAAAGGGGCTGTAGGGAAAATGTCTCTTATGAGTTCACCATTTTCTCCTCATATTGTTTCAATCATGTAGGTGATGGCCACCTCGTCGTCCGGGTCATTTGTTGGTAGTTTGGTTTCTGTGAGACTCACTTCTGTTGAGTCTATGAGTGTCTCCAGGTCAGTCTTATCTACAGCTGGAGAAAGACGAATGTTTGCAATCTCTGGCACATTTGTTGATATGTTTAGTTCATTGTAATTGCCTCGCTCAAGGGACTGTTAAATGTAAAAAAACTGAATGTTATACTGGTACATTAATTATTAGCCCAATTAAGTTATAAGTAGGTGGTAATGGTTTTCTATTTATATTGTCAGAGTACATGATGAATCAGTAACAATGAAAATTTGTTAAAATGGTATGAGTCACCTCAGCTGTAATGACCTCTAAAACTTCAGAGGGGTGATATTGAAGTTGGTGTCAAAGTTTTGCCTGGTATAATTAAAAATAATTGATGAACGAGCAATTGATGTCTTTAAAAGCAAAAAAAAGTTCAAGTCTAGACACTTTGATATTTGCTTAATATGCAAAACGCAGATTCACTCTGCGCGCCTGTTAGAATGATTCAGACGATTTAGTCACATGTATTTTTAACTAGATTTCACAAAAAATGACTCGGCTGGAGGTACAGTTCAATTATTCATTCTTCTGCCCGCCTGATTCCTCTCAATCATCTTCCGGGGTCAAAGGTCAGCGTATCGAGGTCGACTGGCAAAGAGGGCTCCTCAATCAGGGCTTATGTCATGGTGTCCCTCAGGCTCAGTCTGGCCCCTCCTGCACCTGAGCTGACGTCACCGGCGTCTGGCACAATATTCACAAAGATGACTGCATAGTGCACTGATGTTGCTCCAGGCCTGTGGAGTCAGAGTGCATTTTAAATGAGGTTTCCTGTGACAAAGTGGTTTATTAACTTTTCTTTTTTCTTGCATAGCAATGTGACTGCACCTTACATGCAGTGAGACTGTAATTCTAAACGTTAGACTTCAAAGGCTTGTTAAAATGGGCTTTGTGCTAGAATAAAGAACAATTTAAATGCAGAAATAATCCTCAGTGCCATATTCTTTCCTCATCTGACAAACGAAACTGTTCCCCAAAATCATTGTAGTGTTAAAAAATCATCTTAAATGTTCATTCTAATGCTCAGTCTACTGTTTTAAGAACACATTTGTTTTACAATATTTTTGAGAAAAGAGTCCCAGTTCGGTAAATAAAAGTCGTAACTTTAGGAACAGTAATCTTTTTTGAGTAATACTTAGGGTTTTATAAGTAGCTTTATATTCTGTTACTGTTTTATATTATCACCAAATTTCCATAAACGACAGTGTAATGTAATACAATTACCCATCAGTCCCTTGTGCATCACTTGAATAATGGGAACGAAAAGAGAGAACAGTTGTGTTTGGTGAAACATCAGATTGGCTGGAAAAGGGAAATGCGTATGAAATAATGTGGCACTGATTTTCTCCATATGAGTCCATATGAGCCAGTGAAAGATGTCTGGACTATTTTTTGACGTAGTGAATGTGTGTATGGATTGTCACCTTTGTGCAATAGTTTGTCATCGTTCGGATGCAAGTACAAAATGACCAGAGACCGATAATCACCATGTTGGGACGAGAGTCGCGTCAGATAAAATAATTCCTACGTTCCTGCCGTATTTCTGGGGAAGCAAAGGATCTTCTCTGTCCATCAGTAGCGCTTATGTAGGATGAACGCCGCTGGCCGGTGATTCCTCTGTGCTCGGCGGGCAGCCCCACATACAGCGTTGACTTGCCCACCAGTCAACAGGCCTTAATAGGGAGGATATGGCATTTTGACGACCTCCGAAAGTGACCTTACGCCCTGCTCTTCCCGCCCCGGTCCCCAGCTGTGCGGGGGCTTATGACCCGCTGTATCCCGCACTCTTGGACGGCTCTAAACCCCCGGCAAACCATGAGAGACACGCAGTGTCTGTGGCAAACGGCGGCAGGCAAAGGGGTGTTTATCTCAGGGTCCTGTCACTGCTAGCCCAGCGTGTCAGCTGTTTTACTAGAAAGGGACTCTTCGTGAGACAAACACTAATGTTGGGTTGATCCGAGAGAAAGAAAATTAGCACAATATTTTTAACAAACTGAGCCAAGATTATAGGAATAGAACTGAGAATGTGTTAAAAGAAGGAAAAAATAAGTTCAGAAGTTCATCTAACAGAGAAAGATGTATGTAGAAATAAGGAAATAGTCATAGATTTTAAAATGTGGGTGTTCTCTGGTGTAATGTCTTCATTGCATAAAGATATTAATTAAGATATTAGTGTGTTTCTCATGCTTCTCATTGAAATAAGCTAATGATATCTGTTGCTGAGAGCTGCTCTGTTTTATCTTCCCTAACTTGACCTGACTGTATCGGGTAAACAGCTTTTCAATAAAGCTCCTCCAGAGAGTACATTTAGTTTGTGTCCTCAAGCATCAAATGAAATTAATAATTCAACGTCTAATTAGCTTCATGTTGACATGCTAATGGCCCAAACATAATGGTCACAAGGGTGTTCGACAGTTACGTACGCTGTGGTGTCTTGAATATATAGTTATGCCACATTTTGCCCAAAACGGCTGCATTAACAAACTGTGCGGGGCACCCAGCTGACGTATGTTGCGGTCTTGTTCAAGAAAACTCAGTACTGAACGTCCACCGGATGTGTATTTGAGATCAATCCACTGACTGATGACTGATTAATTTTTTAAGTTCTCTCAGTAATTTCTGCTCTTAGCAACCACCACTCCACAGTTGGAGGACACTTCTATGTGGACTACACTCAGTTACGAATGTGACGTCAACACCGCAGTTTAAGAGATCACACTAAAAGCTCTGGACCTTCAGATAGATTCAAAACATCCCTCATGAATGTCAACACCCCACTGACCCTCACCTGGTCGTGTAGGCGGCATGAGAGCTCACGGCACGCAGGTGAGTCAGCGTCACCAATCAGCTCCCTGTACCCAGGGTGCACCAGGCTAATGCTGAAATCAACTACCTCAGGCACCATGTTGGGCAACTCGATGTCCTGCAGAGAGACTCTGGTGTGAGCAAGGTACCGAAATCCTTTCCGCTGTGAACCCTGCCTTTGATTTCTTTTGGTGGTATAGAGTTATTGTTTAAAAAAATAAAAGTCCTCCCCAAGACTTTTTGTTTTAACCACCTAGATTTGCTTATTATCTCAAGCCAGGAATAAGCATTAATTACTTTGACATGAATGTGGTGATGAACTATGTGGGTGGTTTTCTACATTATTTCATGTCAAATCAACAATGTTATGTGAAATTAACGTTGAAAACATAGATAAAAATTTATTGAACACCTTAGAGAAACCATTACATGAGCTTAGCAACTCATGAACTAAGTATATGTTGATTTCAGGCTGCCATTTGCCAGGCGCTAATTAGTGAATACAAGCTTCACTTTTATTTTTTTAATGAACTATTTCTTTAAAGCACTTCAGTGTTGTGGTGATTACAGGTTGCAGATGGGTGGGTAATTAGCAAATGGCACATATCTGAGTTTAGTGTTTGAAAATTTCCAGCTTCTTGTGAAGCCAGGGAGTGACTCTGATCTTCGGGCAGGGTGACTCAGCCTTGTATGTGTGTTTCTAAGTCTGTCTGATGTATTTGTAATCAGAGGTGGGGACTCGAGTCACATGACTTGGACTCGAGTCAGACTCGAGTCATTAATATTAAGACTTTTGACTTGACTTGAAAAAATATTCAGAGACTTAGACTTGACTTGGACTTTTACACCAATAACTTGGGACTTGAATTGGACTTGAACCTGTTTACTTGCAAAGACTTGATTTTTTTTTACCCCAAATCTAAATTTTAAAACGCATATTAATATTTATAAAGTGCGCCCCATTAATTTCATTTCCGTCCTTCTGACGCAGACCGGTCCTCTGCTTTTCCACACTCTGTACGTGTGTGTGTGCATGAGCTGCAGCACAACCAATCAAATGGGGGGTTGGCGAACGTAAATTTTTACCGGGCGGGGTGTATAATGGACACAAATTAAGTATTATATCGCGATCGATCGATCGCCAGTGGTTGGTGCCAGAGCGAACTAGTAACTCATTGAATCATAGATGTGGATCAGAGGTAAATAAACTAGATTTTTTTCCGGCGTGAGAAATCGGATGTGTGGCGTGAGAGCGTGTGAAGCGTGTGTGTCTCACGCTCAATGCGTGAGGGTTGGCAACCCTGGGTTCTGTATCTGAACTCAGGGAAGAGAGCCTCTCTCTGTCACCATCATAATATCCAGTTCTATCTCAGCATGGATTGTGTATTTGAAGACATCTACGTCGAGAAAAAAATATATTGACAAAAGTGGAGCGAGTTTTCAGCTATGGGGACATCATTCATCGTGCACAAATGACATACAGACTTTTGGCCAGCAAATGCAATGCAGAATAGTTTACTGAAATGTCTAAAGTTGCAGATTCCTGTTAATTGTTCAGTTCTTATATTTGTTTGTCTTGTGTCACTCACACATGTTCTCCAAGAAACCAGATAAGAGAAAAGAGGGAAAATGCTGTTATGGTTCTTTGTATTGTACTGTGAAAATATCAGCACTTTTTATTTGAACATGGAGTTCTACTTATGACTTTTTCACAGAATATTTATTTCTGGAAAATTGTAGTTTAAAGTATGAATATTTTTGCAGCTAAGTTTAACAAATTGAACTGTGCAATAAAGAGGTGTAATTTTAATTTTTTTTTATACTTCGTGTTTTCAGTTGCACATGTTTTATCAAGATTTGAGGAGAATACGGATTTAAAAAAGAATTTACAATTTAAATTTATTTACATTTAAAATATACCTGCAACATTGGTAAAAAAAAAAAAGACTCGAAAGGACTTGAAATTCCAACTTTCAGACTTGGGACTTGACTTGACTGTTGCCTGTCTTGACTCGAGACTTGACTTGACTTGAGTGTCTTTGCTTGAGACTTGACTCGGGACTTGAGGTATAAAGACTTGGACTTACTTGAGACTTGCAAAACACTGACTTGGTCCCACCTCTGTTTGTAATGGTGCAGTCACAGGCCTAAAGAGACTAAAGTAGAGATTTGAATGTGCTGGCCTCTCCACTGGCTACCTTTACTCTCCCCTTAAAGAGTGTGAGAGTGGCTTTAGGAGCACAAATCCTTTGCTATTTTGTGGGTGGTGAGGTGTGACCCCCCCCACACCCACCCCTCGAAGTCCTCAGATGTTACTGCTGGTTGTGTGAGGCGGGGAGGCTCGTTGTGGTCCCAGCAGGAAGATCAGAGGAATCTTCTTGCAGCTCAGTGTGGAGCTGGGCCTCTTCTGTTTCTGAACACAGCATGTGTTATTCGAAATAATGAACAAAATATTCAACAGTCTTCTCTTTCCTTACCTGTTCAGGTATGGCATCTGTAACCACCTTTGCTGACATGTCATCTTTGTAAGCATAAGGTGAACATGTTACAAATGTTTTTTTAATGGGTTATAGGTTATGGGTTTATGGGTTATGTTTTTATGGGGTTATGGGGTTATGGGTTATGTTTTTTATGGGTTATAGGTTTGTGGGTTATGGGTTTTTGGGTTATGGATTATGTTTTTATGAGTTTGTGGATGTTTTGTTTCTAGTTCTTGCACACAATAATGAAGAAGCTGTGGTGGCCTCACCTTTCTAGAGATCTCTCCTTAAAGATTCATTCTCTATGAAACAATCATATGGACATATACTACAAAAAAACTTGGTGCTGTCTCCAAAGCCGAGCGTGTGTCCGTGCTTGAACAGTATACAGCGTAACAGTGCTGTTTATGGCCACAGTGTAATGGCACATCGATGTCCATACGATGACAATGAGATCTGCAGACTCAACGAACAGTAAGAAAATGATCAAGTCGAAAGTTGGAACGTTGGAAAGTGTTAGTCCCCGCCGTTCAAATTTCGTTTTTGTACCGACATGCACAATTTGCCCATTTACCTATCGAAAAATAGCAGCGGGACAAAAGTGACTAGTTCTCTCTGGAGTCCACCAGGATCGATGGACTGTATAACAAATGTTTCATGCCAAATTCTCAGCTTGATCAAGAACCAAGATCAGCTTGGTTCAGTTGTGTGATCCAATTACACTACCGCTCACTAATATCAAGCGTGCTATAGGTTGAAAGCGGTACTGAACCTGGACGTGAATCAGCCCGTTGAACCAGTCGTGCACACTTGTTGCATGGGTGATTCATGCAGGAGAAGGCTGGTTAATTTCACTAATCGAGGTCTGTAATTAGTGTTGGGCACGGGGCCAAAGCAATTTAAGAGTGCTGTGAAAAGGGGAAGAAGACCACGATATTCTGTCCCCAGATTTCTTTCTCAGCATTGAGATGTTTTCCCTTTCATGAATTGGAAATTAATTGGATTTGTGACTATATTTTAACAGTGGTTTTTAGGGGGCTGAGCTTTGGGAGAGAATATTACCAAAACATTCTGATGTACTGATGCTTATTTTTCCACTTAAAGCAATGAACTCCACGAGGAATCATCACTTAATCCTCACTTGTGTTCTGTGTTCACCGCTGGCTCAGCTCTTATTACTTCACGTGTGTGGGCAGTCATGGCCTGGTGGTAGGGAACTGGTCTTGTGACCGGAGGGTCGTGGGTTCGATTCCCAGACCTGAGGCCATGACTGAGGTGCCCTTGAGCAAGGCACCTAACCCCAACTGCTCCCCGGGCGCCGGGCTAGGGCTGCCCACCGCTCTGGGCACGTGTGATCCACAGCCCCCTAGTAATCACTGGTGTGTGTGTGTGTGTGTTAACTGCACAGATGGGTTAAAAGCAGAGGACAAATTTAGATTGCGGTGTAAAAAATCACAATTGACAAAATATGGCACATTTACATTTATTTTACTGATTCAGCACATTGGAGGATTCGTGAAGCTGCAGCACTTTAACACTCACGACTGCCGTCAGAGGCAGAACGTTGACGTTCATCTTCATGTCATCCTGAGGAGATGCTGCTCACCGTGTCCTCTTCAGAACTACGGAAGTTCTGGGCCAGGCCTGAGATGCACAGTGACTTGTGCCGCCATGTGCGGACCCATTTCTGACATGCGACGGCGCCGGGAATCCTGTCGAGAAAGATCCGGAACGCCTCCCGTACGGCGTCTTGACACACTGACGGGTTGAGCGGGGATTGGAGCGAAAAGAAAAAACATTTGTGGAGGGGGGAGTGAGATACTTGAAATGCTTCGATTCATTCATTCCAGGCTTGCCGTAGGCCGCAGACAAGATCTTTTAAACTCTGCCATAGCAAAACTACATTTTGAACATGAATTATGGATCGCATGGCACTCGTGCTTTTTCCAAACCGCGTTCGTTCGTTGTGTATTCAACGGCCCACTGACGTGGATAAACACGGGCAAGAATATGATGCATGGGGTGGTTCGCAGCCCCGTCCTTTACCCAAAAAGACGAGCAAATATAATTTTGCAAATATTCACTGAGAGAGAGGGAGAGAGAGAGACAGAGAAACAGGATGAGAGAGATAGAGAGAGATACAGAGAAAGGGGATGAGAATGTGATTAATAACAGCTTAGTTTATTTATTCTCCATTTCGTCTGCTGATCATTGTGCTACGCACGTTCACGAGCACAAAACATCCATGACTTATGGATTTCACCGCATAACCTACTACCCAAGGTCTCATTTGCTTCTCGGCGAGAAAAAGTGACAGGCAGAGCTTAGCGTGGAGAGAACAAACGGAGCAAGGAGGGAGAGAAAGAGGGTGCAGGGAGAAGAGCGGCGTCTTTATGAAGGCGCTGAAAGCCTCTGTCGGTGGCCAGCGTCCACGCGCTCGCCGGGTCACTCCTGCACCTGCGTCACCACGGCGACACGGCGGAACCGGGCCACAGCACTCTGGCTCCGCCCAGCTCATATAACCGGCGCCGAGATAAGGGTCTATTTTCACACCGCGAATATTACAGTTTCGGCATCGGGAGCCTCTTTAATGTGCCGAGGAGTTTCATTTGCGGCCCTCCGAGGCGAGCAGGGCACCCTGGAGATTAGATTTCGTGCCTGGGGATCGCGTGTGCAGCGGCGGCTCAGATCTGAAGCACCGGCGTGCTCACGCTTCGTGACGGACGCTAAAACCCGTCGAAGTGCTCGTAAGGGTCCGCAGCCTCGGCTGCCCGCACATTTGTGCTGTGACAATCCTGGATCTTGGTTCCTGTAGATGCAGTATGCCTGGTAGCCATGTTCAACGGCCTTCTACACCGGAGGCTGATTGGCCGTTTTCTTAATCTTAAGGTTACTCGAGACATTGGACATGTTTTTAATTGCCCATGTGACTGAATGGGATCTAGGCATGATATGACGTATTGCTCAAAACGGTTAAATGTTCACAAAGAAATATTGATGAATTGTGATTATTGATTATTAACTCCTTTTGAGAGGCCAGTGAGCGTAGTAGCAATGGGAATATAGGAATATATTGTAACTACATTCTGTACAATATAATTTGGAAATAAAACTGATCAGGTATATTTACAGTAATGTGAATGTCTACAACTGAACCACTTACAATTTTTCTCTTACCTCTTCCAGCTTGTAGTAGTCCTGATTGCTGGCTATTACCTCTGTGTGGGTGTTCTGTGGGTGCACTTTGACCCCCGGGTGGTTAGACCCAGACCTCTTGGGGCGTCACCTCTCCAGTTCAAGGTCGAAGGTCGGCTTGGCTGAGCTGAGTTTAAAACATGCTGTATTCTCCACTATACACGTCAGCATGCAAGATGGCACGTTTGTACTGTAGAGTATAGAGCACTGGCACACGTGCAGGACAGGCTGAATGTTACGGTGGGTCACGGAGAGAGACGGAGAGAGAGAAGCAGGAAGCGGGAGTGAAATGGACGAGAGAAGTCATCGATCAGTCTTTTTACCTGGTTTGCGGCAGTAATTACGACCTAAATGACAGTAGTGCTGCTTCAGATTAGCAGTCACCAAGGAAACCACGAGATTGGAATTCTGTTTAATGTTGTGTGTATATTTCAGTCGTCAGCACAGGCTATTACATACTGAGAACCAGAGGAATGATGATAACCAAACTGTAGATGTACGTGAGCTTCAGGGCACATTTCACTACATCCCCTTTTACCCCGTAGGATTCCCCCCATTTTTAGGGGTATGGACGTCCACTCGCAGTTTCAATTTTGTTGTTTCTTTTTTTGCAAACAGCCTCACATAAACAAGGCTCGATGTGTTATGTGGTTGCTAGGCCATCATAGAAACCGTATTTGACACTCGATCAATTCACAGCATTGAATATGCCAGCAGGTTCAGGGAGGGAGACACTAAAAGAAGCTAAACGCTAGTCTTGATGGAGAGGGAATGTTGGTCAGGTGACTCACCATGCGAGATATCAAGATAGCTGCCTTAGGTTAGAGTGCTGGACTCTTACCTTGGATGGTTGAAAAAGAGGACCTTGGAAGATCGAACAGGACCAGACCATGTAGAAGTCCATATTTCAAACGCTCTTGGCAGAACTCAGCCGTCCCCAAGAGCCGGGGAACGTCTGAATGTCTGCAGAAGGACCATCGACACGTATAATCGCGTTGGTGCGAATGTCTCGGTGTGGTCGGTGTCAGTGAGGCCAGGATGTGACGGGTGTAGCGAGAGGGAAGGAGAGATTACGAGAGGACACTCCAGCCTCCAGGAAAATGGGAGGGTCACAGCAGCGGAGTTTTAAAAGCACTCTCCAGTCTGGGTGTAATCTGTTTACCTGCTGCTCCGACGTAATCCCTGATGTAGGGTGCGGGACACACCCACGTCATCCTGTTAGTGCCTTTCTGGTGGAGCATCTGTCTGACATGGAGCTGCAGTGGTCCTGATGGCTTCTGTCTGATTTGAACCCTGCCCACACTTCCCCCCGCGGCCATCGGGTCACGGCTACTGACATCCACTACAGCCATTAATAGTCTTCAAACTTCACCTTCTCACCACAATGGCTCTGCGGTTTAGCTGCAGTAGCTTTAGGCTACTTCTGCCTTGCTGATGTACCCTTCACCTTTGTCCTTTGGTGACTCTTCTACGGTGATCGCAGAAGATTGCTGTGTCTCCTACTATGTTGAGGGTGTGAGAATAATAAAGATTCTACCTGTAGGCTTCTTGTGATTGGAAAAAGCGAAAAGAGGATTGCTAGGCGTAGCTCTTAGCAGAGGCGTGCTATCTTAAGCCTGCTCAGGCAAACTGCTTAGAAATCCTTTCAATGGGATTTTTTTTTCAATGAAACCTGACTTTCCTCATATCTTACACTTCGTTGCAGCACAGTGCTTAAAAGTATAGGCACCTCATTCTAAATGTACCAGTTTGAGTGCCACACTAACCCAGCAATAGCCCAGAGCTTGAGGCTATACTGAAGTCACGTGTCCTTTTAAAGTTAGAGAATGACTAGTTTATTCGGTTTCATTGGTGCCAAAGGAATCAGTATGTTATCAGGTTTCAAGTGCAGCGAGTGTTCACATGAAAGGTTGTGAATTGACCTTTACACTGGGCGAAGGAAGGCCATGAGGTTTTCTGAACTACACAACCATGTAGGTACTCATTACTGACGGGGGAGGTCTACTCTGACACCTTGCTTACAGCCACAGGCGGTGGAAGGTTCCCAAACCTCGATCCGATTGGTGAGGCTTGTCACTGCGGGACCACCCAGTTCTGCCGCTGAGATGCTCAGCTTGGACCAATCAATCAACTCAGATTTCTGTGATATATTTTTCTCTGTCATAATCGACAGGCCGTCAGCCTGGTGAGCTTAGGCATTTATCTCCATTAAACACTCGATAGTGCCATTTTCATGCAACGTGCCTCCAACACATCTTCAGGATGACATTTGATGAAGTGCCCCCCCCCCCCCCCCCCCCCCCCACACACACACGCACACACACACTCACAATTTATCTCTCCTTATGCCTGCTGGCCTGGTCTCAAAGGCACCATATCATATGGAAATTACTTCTTTTTCCTGGAGAATATGATAAACAAGTATCTTCTACTTCCCAAAATAAATAAATAAATAACAAATCTGCAATTTCAGAAATGGTGTGTGACGTTGTTGGTGAGAGCAGCAGAAGAGAGGTGTGACAACGCGTTTGTGGAGATCACCCCGCAACCAGACGCGCTCACGCCCGGAGACACCCAACATGCCAGCCCCACAACCCGTGGTGACGGTGACGTCAGACAGAGAGAGAGTCGGCCCTCGCGACGTTTATGGCTGTGTGAATTCACCCAGAAGGCTTCACAGGTGCTCTCGTACGCAAGCACATATCTGTTGCTCTCGTACGCAAGCACATATCTGTTGCTCTCGTACGCAAGCACATATCTGTTGCTTTTCGAGTATCTTTCTTGTATTTACACAACGACTGAAGATACAAATCAGTAAATACAGACTAGAAAAAGCCACAGAATCGCTCCTCAGCATTGATTTAGAACAGGGTCCCTGTGTCCAGCTGTATTGTGTCAGAGTTGGGAGTTCTTTCCCTTTAAAGGAAAACTGATGAACCTGAACTACAACTCGTTATATGTGGCTGGGACCGTAACCAATCCTCTTGCCAGATACTCGATGAGAAAATGTCTTAGTATGACCTCAAGCTCTTGTGCTGTTGCCGTGATGAAACCACCTTAGTGTGTCTCTTCAGAGAAGGATCCAGAGAAATTTCATATTACAGGTCAGTGGGAAAACATCAGCCATCATTGTGAAAATATATTGTTCATTCGGTTCTGGAGAGATCCCAGACAGCCGTGGGACGTCTCAGAGACGTCTCCCGTCCAGCCGAGACAATGCTCCTGTGGTCCTCTGGTGAGTTCACTAACACAGTGTGACAGGGAACAGTTTTCCGCTAATGATCTGTGGCTGCACACATGCATGCCTTAGGTGGCGTCTCTGATGAGAACACATCAGTCTTCGGTCCAAGCTGAACAATGTTTAAGAGCTCCCCTATTGGCCAGCAGTGGAATTACGGCTCTTGTTATCCACACGGCTCTACCTGGAGGCAGGCTGCGTTGTCTGCTGCCTGGTGTAAGCCTACACAGTTAGGGCCGGCTCAGCTGTGTCCCAGCTCGACTAAACGGGAGACAGATCGAAAGTAATTATCGCAAAAACGTCTCTCACAGCAGGGACTCTCCTCGCAGTCCCCCTTACGAAGGGAAAAGCCACCCATTGTCATGAGCCGTCCTTTGTGGTAATGCCGTACAATAAGTGACTCATTTGAGATGATTTTAATTGCCCCGCGTCGTCTTTTAAAAGTCTCTATTAGCATGCTGCTATCATCACCATCTTCTGCTTAGGAAAGAGTGAGGGAAAAGTCTGTTTGAACGAACACCTTGATGTCTGCTCATGCTTTTGTAGGTCTGCGGTGCACTGAAATCTGACTGCATTCTTCTATAGTGGGCTAATTTGTCTGTGGATTAGTGGTTTGAGTTTTATCAAGATGAGATGGGATTTGTTCCAATATAAGACTCTTTCCCTGAGGATGAGAGAGAGAGAAAGAGGGAGAGTGAATGAGGGGGGGGGGGGAGGAAGGGAGAGAGAGAGAGAGAGAGAGAGAGAGAAAGGGAGAAAGGGGAAGCAACAGCACCATATGCGCTTGCATTCCATTTATTCATCAAGCATCTACTGAGTGTTAGTGCTGTTTGGATACTGAGTGTTAGTGTTGTTTGGATACTGAGTGTTAGTGCTGTTTGGATACTGAGTGTTACTGCTGTTTGGATACTGAGTGTTAGTGCTGTTTGGATACTGAGTGTTAGTGTTGTTTGGATACTGAGTGTTAGTGTTGTTTGGATACTGAGTGTTAGTGCTGTTTGGATACTGAGTGTTAGTGCTGTTTGGATACTGAGTGTTAGTGCTGTTTGGATACTGAGTGTTAGTGTTGTTTGGATACTGAGTGTTAGTGCTGTTTGGATACTGAGTGTTAGTGCTGTTTGGATACTGAGTGTTAGTGTTGTTTGGATACTGAGTGTTAGGGTTGTTTGGATACTGAGTGTTAGTGCTGTTTGGATACTGAGTGTTAGTGCTGTTTGGATACTGAGTGTTAGTGCTGTTTGGATACTGAGTGTTAGTGTTGTTTGGATACTGAGTGTTAGTGTTGTTTGGATACTGAGTGTTAGTGTTGTTTGGATACTGAGTGTTAGTGCTGTTTGGATACTGAGTGTTAGTGCTGTTTGGATACTGAGTGTTAGTGCTGTTTGGATACTGAGTGTTAGTGCTGTTTGGATACTGAGTGTTAGTGTTGTTTGGATACTGAGTGTTAGTGTTGTTTGGATACTGAGTGTTACTGCTGTTTGGATACTGAGTGTTAGTGCTGTTTGGATACTGAGTGTTAGTGTTGTTTGGATACTGAGTGTTAGTGTTGTTTGGATACTGAGTGTTAGTGCTGTTTGGATACTGAGTGTTAGTGCTGTTTGGATACTGAGTGTTAGTGCTGTTTGGATACTGAGTGTTAGTGTTGTTTGGATACTGAGTGTTAGTGCTGTTTGGATACTGAGTGTTAGTGCTGTTTGGATACTGAGTGTTAGTGTTGTTTGGATACTGAGTGTTAGGGTTGTTTGGATACTGAGTGTTAGTGCTGTTTGGATACTGAGTGTTAGTGCTGTTTGGATACTGAGTGTTAGTGCTGTTTGGATACTGAGTGTTAGTGCTGTTTGGATACTGAGTGTTAGTGTTGTTTGGATACTGAGTGTTAGTGTTGTTTGGATACTGAGTGTTAGTGTTGTTTGGATACTGAGTGTTAGTGCTGTTTGGATACTGAGTGTTAGTGCTGTTTGGATACTGAGTGTTAGTGCTGTTTGGATACTGAGTGTTAGTGCTGTTTGGATACTGAGTGTTAGTGTTGTTTGGATACTGAGTGTTAGTGTTGTTTGGATACTGAGTGTTAGTGCTGTTTGGATACTGAGTGTTAGTGCTGTTTGGATACTGAGTGTTAGTGTTGTTTGGATACTGAGTGTTAGTGCTGTTTGGATACTGAGTGTTAGTGCTGTTTGGATACTGAGTGTTAGTGTTGTTTGGATACTGAGTGTTAGTGTTGTTTGGATACTGAGTGTTAGTGCTGTTTGGATACTGAGTGTTAGTGCTGTTTGGATACTGAGTGTTAGTGTTGTTTGGATACTGAGTGTTAGTGCTGTTTGGATACTGAGTGTTAGTGTTGTTTGGATACTGAGTGTTAGGGTTGTTTGGATACTGAGTGTTAGTGCTGTTTGGATACTGAGTGTTAGTGCTGTTTGGATACTGAGTGTTAGTGCTGTTTGGATACTGAGTGTTAGTGCTGTTTGGATACTGAGTGTTAGTGTTGTTTGGATACTGAGTGTTAGTGTTGTTTGGATACTGAGTGTTAGTGTTGTTTGGATACTGAGTGTTAGTGCTGTTTGGATACTGAGTGTTAGTGCTGTTTGGATACTGAGTGTTAGTGTTGTTTGGATACTGAGTGTTAGTGTTGTTTGGATACTGAGTGTTAGTGCTGTTTGGATACTGAGTGTTAGTGTTGTTTGGATACTGAGTGTTAGTGCTGTTTGGATACTGAGTGCTGTTTGGATACTGAGTGTTAGTGTTGTTTGGATACTGAGTGTTAGTGTTGTTTGGATACTGAGTGTTAGTGCTGTTTGGATACTGAGTGTTAGTGTTGTTTGGATACTGAGTGTTAGTGCTGTTTGGATACTGAGTGCTGTTTGGATACTGAGTGTTAGTGTTGTTTGGATACTGAGTGTTAGTGTTGTTTGGATACTGAGTGTTAGTGCTGTTTGGATACTGAGTGTTAGTGTTGTTTGGATACTGAGTGTTAGTGTTGTTTGGATACTAAGTGTTAGTGCTGTTTGGATACTGAGTGCTGTTTGGATACTGAGTGTTAGTGTTGTTTGGATACTGAGTGTTAGTGCTGTTTGGATTAGCATCATTATCTTATGCTAAAAGGCTGTCAATACTGTGACAGACTGTTTCGTGTATCCTAGAAGTGTTTTCTGCAAGTCTGATATTCCAGTAACATTCCACGAATAACTGAATAGTTCTGTTGTGTGGCCTTTATTCTGCGTAGCTGGTGGCTGTGTCACCTTTCTTCATTCTTAAGTACGACAGGAATTGTTTCTATCTAGAACACTGTATATCAGAATGATCCATGATTCCGGACAGAAAAAACATTTTGGGTTGTTTTTGGTCTAATTATGAATGCTCCAGGGTGGTTATATGTGATTACATTTACATATTTTTAATAGCTTAACTACAATAGCATAAAAGACTTATATAGATATGGGCAAAAAAAAAAGTCCTACATAAAACCGTACATTTGAGGACAACGGTGTTTGAGGTTTTCCTGAAGACAGCAGTAATGTACAGGTTATATATACAGAAGCACTGTGGTCAGCAGGTGCAGTTTTGGAAGGTCAGTGTGCGACCATGACAGCGGTCCTCCCTGCGCTCTGCGGGGGCTGATATATGAACGGTACCGTGGGCGGCAGCTGTCCCAGCGTGGGGGCCAAACATTTGGAGGTGGTGCCCAGGATGTGCGCAGCTGTTCCGCTCCACGGCCGAGTGAAAGGCCAGACGAGGCTCGCGCACCCGCTCGCGCACACGCCGTAGGTTGCTGCGATTAAAGAGCAGCGAGCCAGCAGAGCCCTGTGTGGCCGGAGACGTAGCAGTCTGCCTCGGTTGCGCCGGGTGTAATTCCTCCGCTGTATCGCGGTTCTTCAGCCTGCGTCGGTGTTTGTTCTCATGGGTCTGCAGCAGCCGTAAACACCGCTGTGGACGCACATTACACCAGCTCACCCCCGAACAGGTGCAGGTGCTACATAAGGCCGTTTGGCTTTTGTAAAGTTAAGGGCTAAATACAACATAAACGTGTCTCCTCTTCTTGTCAAAAAATAGTTTGGACCTAATATATTTTTTAGTGTCTTTGTGTAGTGCCATCATTTTTTTTACAAGATGTCCGATTATACTTTAAAGGTAATTCCTGTATGTTGGTAATCATTTGTTTTATATTAAGATTAAAACTTTATATTGGATTCCTAAACCTAACTGCATGTTATATTATTTATTTTGCAGTCAATTGTTACACTATTATCTCTTTGAACGTTTAAAACAGTTCAGCTGCTCTAGCTGAGCTACGATCACTCTCCTCTCAAGATCTTAACTTTTAGATGTGGATCACTTCATAGACCTGGTTTGTAGCTCACTCACTCACATTTAGTATTAGTACAGTAACTCTCCACAAGGGGGCACCGGTATTATTGAAATAGATTTGGTGCTTCACGTCAATTATACTATTAGTGATCGTCTGGCGTGATGCTTTTTTTTTTTTTTTTTTAAGGTTCCCAGTCCTTTTTCTTGCCCCATAATCCTCCTTGTCTGAACCCAGTGAATCTGTGTTGCAAGATGCCGAAGGGCAACGTAAACCTGTTTACTCAGTTTCCCGTTATTTACATCTAACAGCACAAAACCACAGCAAAAAAAAAAAAAGATGTAGACTGAATATGGCCTAAAACAAAGAAGCACAATTTGTAAACGGAAGAGCGTGTTAAGCCACATTTATACAATGACGTCTGACGTCTGTTTCTGCTTTAGGCAACACACACCTGCAGTTACGTAATCACTAGGGTGTCAAAACAAGGGAACCAGCACCAGCGTCAGAGTTCTGAGCACCGGTAAGTGTTGAGTGACTTTGGTGATGTGGAGTGATTATACATCTTTGGTAAATATTATGGAATAAGGCAGTGTATGGCATACCTGATTCTGTCTCGTGATCCACTCCACATGAGTGAAGATGTGAGTTTGAACAAGACAGCGTCTATGTCGTTTTCAGCACTTCAGTGGATAGGGGGCATTTGGCAAAACCGTGCCGTCACTATGATGACCTCTGCCCCATCTGAACGCCGAGTACTGTGTTCTTTTACCGTGCTGACTTCAAGAAAACATGAGCGGAGCCGCAATGTTTGAATCCTCGCTTCTTTTTTTTTAAATGTGGGGGTGAGTTTAAGAGTGAGTTAGATTAATGTACTCCCCACTGCCTGCCCACACGGATATTGCGGTCCACAAGGGATTGAACAACAGCGCAATTCTTTTTGCTTGTTGGGGGGAGGGGTGTTCTTCACTCCTTCCGTTCACACGTGTTTACACCCATATGATGTGAAGATAATGTCGGAACAACATTCCCATGCCTGGCACTGCGTGTTTGTTTCCAAAAGGCATCGCTGTTTGATCACGGCCATAAAAGTGGATGCGACACAGAGCAGAGACCGGATGTGGCGAGAGACCCAGGGAATCTGTTGATGACTGTGAGATCAACAATGTTAAATTAATTAATAAATCCAGTTGTAAGGCCTTAGCTTTACAGGTGGGAGGTGACTTACCTTATGTAAACTGTATTTTTCCATGCATATGTTAAATCCGTTTGGGCAGTAGTTTAGATCAAATGAACGCTTTAAGACCCATTTTAGCACATCTGAGTAAGGATTTGTGAAGAGGGGAATACAGGAGGTGTGGGTGATGAAATCTGTTCCAATCCAGTGGAGGCAAGTTTATAAAATCAAAGCCAACTTACTTTAACGCCAGCAACTAATGTGAAATGTTTACCTCTCTGACTGAAAGGGGAAAAAAACAAAATAAAATGTACTTACAAATAGCAGCAGATATCTAATTAAGAACAAAAATCTAACCATCTATAAAATGAGGCCTGTCATACTATTATTTTTGTTATTGTTTGTTGTTGAATGAGAATTATTAGAATGCAGAAGTTCCTAATAGAAAGTGAACTGTGAACTATGTGAACCAAATGTGAACTAAAAGTCACATCAAATAATTGTTTGAATGCCATTTTATCTGAGGATTTGACTTGCTGAAATTATTAAACACTTGTTATTGGTGACACAGAGAGCCGAGCTAAAGTGTGCATTCAGTTAAGGAAGACACTTTTTAAACGATGCCCGTGTTATGTCGGTGTCTAGAATGCAAATATGCCAATAAAATAAAACAAAACAAAAAAACTCTTCCTCCGATCTGACAGTCAGAACCACCATACAAACACATGCTTCTTTAATAGATGTGGATTCAGTCTTAGAGTATCCGATGACCAAGTATTACACATACAAAGCTATATCAGCATATTTGTTGACATCATTATTATCATTCGGGGAAAATGCATGTTGGCCTGTCCTCAGATCAGTTCATATAGATGTTTATATATGCTGCATGGTTACCCAGGGACCTATTATCCCATATCAGGGCTGGGAGAAGAACTTCAATGGATCATCATTTGTCATCAAGATCCATCGATCATAGAAAATGTATTCATAATGGTGAAATATTCAGCAGTCCCCAAACAATTTAAGCCAGTCTTGGAGGAGAAGTATCAGACGCAGTATGTGTTGGCAAATGCACGCCATTGTCTTCAGTACCACTTTGATGCACTGAACTCCTGACCTGTCTTTTCATCTCGGAGGTACCCAGAACTTCGGCAGTACGGGGTGACCATAATGTTTCCTAACTGGCATTTCTCTTCATGATGTAACGGGTGCTTATAGTCACTTTGAATGGTGGGGCGCTCGTCTGTGACGCTGAGTTGTTGCGATGAGAATCTGAAGGGTTATTCGAGGACAGCCGTGTGCCACTGGAGTGGGTAATGTAGTCCAAGTCTGGACACGTAGAAGAGCTAATTAAATCCCATTCGTGGATGAGTCCTTTTCTCATTAATGCAAATGGTCTGAGTGCAGAATATCCAACCCTGCCTCTCCAGTCTGCGGAACAGCCCTGACATGCTTTCTGGACCTGCGAATCACGAGGTCTGACACAGTGGCTGGAGTAATCATCTCAGTGACCCACACGCTGGCCGCTTGGCCACTTAAGGAGCCACTCCGGATGTAAATGAAGCTGAATGCAGTAGAGGTTGAGTTTAAATACTTAATGAAGAGAATCTCAGAGTCAAATTGAGTCAAGCAGCTATAATATTCACTTATTCCGGGTTGCTTTAGCGTTGTGATGGATTATGATCGCTTGATTCTGGCTTTGCAGGCGGAAGTCTTACGCTGTGAGTGACCAAATAAAAGAAGAACCAGAGTCCAGCTGAGTGTTCAGACCAAGTAGGATTTAATTCATATTCTAACCATAATTACATAAGGAAGTTGAAAAATTTATGCTGAACCATTCAGATTATTTTCTTTTTTTTTTGCACCAAGCCAAGAAGGGAATGTTTGCACAGACAAACGAAATCAGGTGACCAGTTTGGAGAAGTCATCTAGCCTTTAATGATTGCCGAAAGATGATTTAAAAGGTTCCATCCAACATGAACCACATCTAATATGCAGAAGCTGATAACACTTGCATCTCAACCATAATGCCATAATACCATCCTAATGAAAATGTCAAATGTCACTCGTAATATAAAATCCACAGTGATCTGTTCATTCTATTGGGCAACACGTTAATGAACGTATATCATCTGTGCAGCCTGCGGCGGTGATTCCCAGACTCGGGCATCGGGGTCTCTGGCACTGCACCATAGGGTCGTTCCTCATTATCCTACCAGTCGGTTTACTGGAGATTACTTCAAAATAAAAGTTACTGGACATTATTACAAATTAAAAGTGTAGAGCTGGGACTTGAACAATCAGCATAATGGAAGGAAATATGTTTGGAATACAATATTGCTCATCCTGCCCCTTAGATGACTCTTGAGAGTAAATCACGTTAAGGCAGAAATCACGTTAAGCCCATACGCTTGGTAGTGCTGTGTGATCATGTCGCAGTGCTATTAGTTGGCAGTGGGTCTTGTTTCATCAGTACATTGTTCTCAAATTTCCACAGAGCAGAGCCACTCTCTCTGCTGCCCACACCGTAGACGTGCCACGTGACATGTGAAAGCGCCATCGGTCAAGTCCTTCCGTCGGGGGAAAGTGGCGTGCCTTCCAAACATAAGCCAGCTATTGTCTGCTGACGAAACAAATAACCACAGAGACGCGACAAGGCGTGATTTGCTGCTGGGTTCCTTCACGCATGGCGTGCACAGCCAATCGGATTGTCTCGTCTTCACTCCACTGTGAAATTGTATTGAATCAGCGTGCCGCTGCGTGTCTGGGTCTTGTCATTTTCCAAAACACGTCGGTCGTGTGCGGTTTCTCGCTATAACTGCCGTCAGTGTTCCACATGGCGCCTTTATAAGGCTTGATAACGTTTTTTTTCTTTATGCCACAACCTGCTACTCAGTCTTTCATTCTCTGCCCGTCAACCCAAGTGCCAGGAAACGTGAACTATTTCGTCAGCCTGCCGCGAGGTTTACTGACGTCTGAACTGGCATTGGACCTAAAAGTATCACAACTTGACTAAGGACTGGAAAGTCTTAGTCTGAAAGTCTGTATATGCAGGTGAGATATAGGAACAAAATCAAGATGTTTTTTCAACTGAAAGCCACATAATTATTATGGGAACACTCTAGTCAGAAATACATGTCTAGAATAAAATACTTCACTGCTCTAACTGGTGGGATGCACTTTCTGTTGGGAAGGGGCTTTTATTCTTTAAAGGCAGCCTTGGCAAAAACTACTATATTAAACAAGTGAGCACAGTTGAGGGATGTTACAGACGTGTGCGATGTGATGCGGACGGCTCTTCACGACGCCTGGTAGGCCCGACGCTCGGAGAAGAGCACGCTGACGGGCGTCTTTAACATCTCCACCCATGCTGCCCACTTATGTCCCAACATGCCGTTCTGCTGAAGCAACCAATCAGAAAGGAGCAGAACGGAATGTGGCATGAAGCAGACACTCCACCAGAAGATCTACCAGAAGATCTACCAGAAGTTCCTGGAGGGCGTCCAGGACTGAAGATATACGTAGCCTCTCTTTACCTGCGAATATCAGGAGATGATTGCCATTCAGGGCCACAATTTACTGGGTAAATTCTGTTCAAGGCAAAAAAACAAACAAACTGATTGATTGATTGATATACAAATAATATCACAGAACTGTGAAAATAGCTTGAGCTACCTTGAACTGATACAGCTTTGTCTGATTAACATTTTGATTTTTTTCTGAATTAAGACTACAGTGAATTCCATTGCCAGAGACCCTAGAGAGCGTGGAGATAGTGGCAGTCAGAGGGAAAGGAAGCCTGCTATCTCTGTGTGGAGACTGTGGCTATTGCAAAGCTGCTCACTGTGTAGAATCACTGATAAAGCCAGCAGCATTCTGGGATATCTCATACAGTGTATTACTGAGAGTTCTCTGATACTCAAACACAGAAATGTACATAAAAATTCACTGAATCCCACAAGCAACTGGAGAGTGAAGTACACACACATACACACCCACACACAAACACACACACACAGATATTCCTATGACTTTTTCCATCTTTAGCTCTCACTCAGTTCAAATCCAAAGAGGCTTTATTGGCGTGATCATATTCAGTTACGCTTTGCCCAAAGCTCCTTCTGCCTATTTACCTCCTTCTCACTATTTCTGTCCCTCACTTACCCCACCTGACACACACACACAGATTAATCCATGGCCAATATCATCCTTGCTGTTGTGTCTATTACCGTTTGTAGCAGCAGACTCCAAACAGAGCACGTTCACTCATACGAACTGGATTGTCTGTCTGCACAGAAGTGCAACTTCACAGCTCACGTTCCGACACACACCGCACGCACACGCTTCAGGACCCAAACCCGTTTCATACGGCTGCGTCCTGCACAATGCACCAGAAACACACGCCACTTCACGATGAGAGCAGACGCTAACAGGCCGGGATGGTTAGGAGGTGGGACTTAAACGCTCATCCTCGGTGAGGTTCAGCGGTTCCTCCGCTCCTCCCCTCCTATCTGCTGCCCTGGACTGACGTGACGTGTGTGCGATGCGTCTGCTCCACTGGAGATATTGACGTTGGAGGGGCTCGGCGGTGCGGGGAGATTAACGCCGTGATGATTTCATTAGCTCTCATTGATTGTTGTTGACACACCAAAGCCGGGCTCGTGTTCTACAATACATTTCTGAAGCTAACAGCACGATAGAAAGTGACAAAAAAAATTACATGCAAAATAAAGAAAATAGCACGACATTTTAGCTGAATAACAATTAATCTGAAAAATTATTTTGTAAAGAACTAAACTTAAAACTCGCAGGTCAGTCTGAACCTTCAAAGTGCATCACTAGTTTCACAAGGCAAGCCAAAGCCACATTACAGTTTTATAGGAAGTGCAGACAGAAACAACATTTTCTACATACCTTAAAACCTCCATGTTTGTATTCCTTTGTGTGTGTGTGTGTGTGTGTGTGTGTGTGTGCGTGTGTTCTTTAAGCTTTATAGAGAAATAAAGATGGTGCTCTCTTAAAAGAGGTCAAGACAAACAGGAAGTGGTCTTGTCAGGACCACAGGGTGCAATCAGGCAGGAGCTCTCGAGACTTCTCTGGGTGAATTGAACGATAATGGCCCACTATACGAATAAACAGCATGCTGAATACCACGCAGGCTGAATCCCAGTACGTCTTCAGAATTTCTATATCAGCCATAGTGTTTGTGCTCCTGTATACTCGTGTGTCATTATGTACAGCGAGGTAAAGCAGTTCGGAGAAGAGTGGAGTCCTTGTGTTACAACACTCCTCCTGCACGGAGGGGAACTGCTCCCGAGGACAAACACACTAAACCACAAACACCACATGTGTGTACACACGTGTGTAATAACGACTTATTTATGTGCAAGTCATATATATATATAAGTACAATTTGCACAAAGGTCATAGAAAAATTCTAAAAAAAGATTTAAATTCAGGATGAAACATAAGGTCAACCTATATTAGTTTTTTTATAATAATGATAATAATAGTAATAATGATAATATACCACACTGCTGGTATAAGGGGGGGGGGCTCCACACTGCTGGTATATGGGGGGACGACTCCACACTGCTGGTATATGAGGGGGGGGACTCCACACTGCTGGTATAAGGGGGGGGGATGGGACTCCACACTGCTGGTATATGGGGGGGGGGACTCCACACTGCTGGTATATGGGGGGGGGACTCCACACTGCTGGTATATGGGGGGGGGGGGGGGCTCCACACTGCTGGTATATGGGGGGGGGGCTCCACACTGCTGGTATATGGGGGGGGCTCCACACTGCTGGTATATGGGGGGGGGACTCCACACTGCTGGTATATGGGGGGGGGGGGGGCTCCACACTGCTGGTATATGGGGGGGGGGGACGACTCCACACTGCTGGTATATGAGGGGGGGGGACTCCACACTGCTGGTATAAGGGGGGGGGACGGGACTCCACACTGCTGGTATATGGGGGGGGGACTCCACACTGCTGGTATATGGGGGGGGGCTCCACACTGCCGGTATATGGGGGGGGGGACTCCACACTGCTGGTATATGGGGGGGGGACTCCACACTGCTGGTATAAGGGGGGGGGGACGGGACTCCACACTGCTGGTATATGGGGGGGGGGACTCCACACTGCTGGTATATGGGGGGGGTGGGACTCCACACTGCTGGTATATGGGGGGGGGGGGACTCCACACTGCTGGTATAAGGGGGGGGGGGGGGGGGCTCCACACTGCTGGTATATGGGGGGGGGGACTCCACACTGTAGGCCAGTAACACACAATGTGCAATCTGATCATTTAGTGCTGAAAATGACTTGATGTCTAAGGTGACTGTAAGCCTGTAAGCATTATATTATCATGCTAAGCTGATCCTGCCGGCTTTAGTGACTTTAGTGCAGCTTCATATACCATGCAGCTTATATGTATCTGGACAGTGTGATGAGTGTGTGATGAGAGTGTGATGCAATGTGTGATGAGAGTGTGATGCAGTGTGTGATGCAGTGTGTGATAAGAGTGTGATGCAGTGTGTGATGAGTTTGATGAGTGTGTGATGCAGTGTGATGCAGTGTGTGAAGAGTGTGTAATGAGAGTGTGATGCAGTGTGTGATGAGTGTGTGATGCAGTGTGTGATAAGAGTGTGATGCAGTGTGTGAAGAGTGTGTGATGAGTGTGATGCAGTGTGTAATGAGAGTGTGATGCAGTGTGTGATGAGAGTGTGATGCAGTGTGTAATGAGAGTGTGATGCAGTGTGTGATGAGTCTGATGCAGTGTGTGATGCAGTGTGTGATGAGAATGTGATGAGTGTGATGCAGTGTGTGATGAGAATGTGATGAGTGTGATGCAGTGTGTGATGTGTGTGATGCAGTGTGTGATGAGAGTGTGATAAGAGTGTGATGCATTGTGTGATGAGTGTGTGATGCAGTGTGTGATGAGAGTGTGATGAGTGTGTGATGCAGTGTGTGATGAGAGTGTGATTTGAGTGTGTGATGAGTGTGATGCAATGTGTGATTAGAGTGATGAGTGTGTGATGCAGTGTGATGAGTGTGATGCAATGTGTGATTAGAGTGTGATGAGTGTGTGATGAAAGTGTGATGCAATGTGTGATGAGAGTATGATGAGTGTGTGATGCAGTGTGTGATGAGAGTGTGATTAGAGTGTGATGAGTGTGTGATGCAGTGTGATGAGAGTGTGATGCAATGTGTGATTAGAGTGTGATGAGTGTGTGATTAGAGTGTGATGCAGTGTGTGGTGAGAGTGTGATGCAGTGTGTGATGAGTGTGTGATTAGAGTGTGATGAGTGTGTGATGCAGTGTGTGATTAGAGTGTGATGCAGAGTGTGATGCAGTGTGTGATGAGAGTGTGATGCAGTGTGTGATGCAGTGTGTGATTAGAGTGTGATGCAGTGTGTGATGAGTGTGATGCAGTGTGTGATGAGTGTGTGATTAGAGTGTGATGAGTGTGTGATGCAGTGTGTGATTAGAGTGTGATGCAGTGTGTGATTAGAGTGTGATGCAGTGTGTGATGAGTGTGTGATGCAGTGTGTGATGAGAGTGTGATGCAGTGTGTGATGAGTGTGTGATTAGAGTGTGATGAGTGTGTGATGCAGTGTGTGATTAGAGTGTGATGCAGTGTGTGATGCAGTGTGTGATGAGAGTGTGATGAGAGTGTGATGCAGTGTGTGATGCAGTGTGTGATTAGAGTGTGATGCAGTGTGTGATGAGTGTGATGCAGTGTGTGATGAGTGTGTGATTAGAGTGTGATGAGTGTGTGATGCAGTGTGTGATTAGAGTGTGATGCAGTGTGTGATTAGAGTGTGATGCAGTGTGTGATGAGTGTGTGATGCAGTGTGTGATGAGAGTGTGATGCAATGTGTGATGAGAGTGTGATGAGTGTGTAATGCAGTGTGTGATGAGAGTGTGATTAGAGTGTGATGAGTGTGTGATGCAGTGTGATGAGAGTGTGATGCAATGTGTGATTAGAGTGTGATGAGTGTGTGATGAGTGTGATTAGAGTGTGATGAGTGTGTGATGCAGTGTGTGATTAGAGTGTGATGCAGTGTGTGATTAGAGTGTGGTGAGTGTGTGATGAGTGTGATTAGAGTGTGATGAGTGTGATGCAGTGTGATGCAATGTGTGATTAGAGTGTGATGAGTGTGTGATGAGTGTGATGAGTGTGTGATGCAGTGTGTGATTAGAGTGTGATGCAGTGTGTGATGAGAGTGTGATGCAATGTGTGATGAGAGTGTGATTAGAGTGTGATGCAGTGTGTGATAAGAGTGTGTACTCCAGCGGACAGGAAATACAACACTGGCCACAAGGCCAAGGCTCCCAATGTCAGCGTTTCTTTCTAGAGTAATTAAATATATACCACATAGGAACCACACAACCCATTTTTGAAGTCTTCATCTATGGCGTATGTCAGAAGGTCACCCAGGGGCTAAGAGTTACGCCGATAATGCTTCTTAACAGACTGGCTGACTCAAAGGCTTTCAGTGGAGCAAAACCTTCTCTAACTCACCACTCCTGAAATGAAATATCGCCGCTGCTCTGTCGCAGTTTCCAGGAGACTGGACGGTTTGGACACCCAGAACCACCGATCCGCCTTTACCTTCCGGCCAACACAGCTGCTTTCTGTGGCTGTTCATATTCAGTTCTCTGGATATAGTATTATACATTCCAGATATTCAATTACTATTAGAACATTCTTTTTCATGGCTGCCATGTTAGACTGCAGAGGGCTTAACCTTCGGAAGAGGGGGGAGTGGGTGCTAACGCAGCTTTTGTTTTCTTCTGGTAAAGTGGTTTCTTTATAGGTCTGGGCCAAAATGGTCCATTTGACATTAAGGTGGTGAACTGAGCCAGTCATGTTCCACTAGATCACCCGTCATGTCACCGGGAATCATCGCCAGGGACAGCTAGACACTGCTGGGAAAATACCGAGTTACACAAGTGATCAGTTATTAAGGTTAAACAAGAACGACATGAATGATATTTATTATTTTCAGCAACTGAACGTGTTGTGGAAAGGTTGCCGTCTCATGCATCCCACAGCAAAGGGAGCACCGAGAAAAATCTCTGGGCTCTAATGAAGGTTGCCGCATTTGTTAAGCTAGGACACTCTGACTCTACACCTACCATGTGCTAATAATGCCCGGACATACAGGTCCTGCCGCTTATACATGGTGCAGATGATTTTGTGTGATTGGTGCACATAACCGCGGCACACATCTAGACAGCTCTCCCATTAATCCACCCAGTTCAGGTCAGAGTCCTTTCCCTGACAGGCTTATGGGGTGTGTGGGCCTCTAAGGACACCGTAGTCAGGTCCAGCACCCATAGTGGCGCTACAGTTACTCATCTGAACACACATACATGGCCAAGAGGGCCACTGGAGAAGAGATTGTGGAAGTGCCATTGTAGGATCCCCACTGTGCAATTCCCAGCTGTCAGAGAGAGTAATCACTGCTCATGACTGAGGCCTCTAAAGCATGCTGGGTGGCCTACTTAACCAGGGTCTGCCTTCCACACCAACAGGAACACAGACACACTACTGCATTCCACACTGGCCGTATGCTGAACATGGTCTTAATGCGAAGGCCAAACCAGTGCACTACTGGTGTTTTTAGTGTGTTATGTTCCCAGCATTCGGGCCCGGTGTTGTGCACACCTCACAGGAAGTGAAGGACGGGTTCTGTGGTGCTTGACTAAGATCCTGCAGCATGCTTTTGTAGATGTTTCAACATCTAATCTAACACAGCTGACTCTCGTATTCAGATGCACCTGCAGGCCCTAATGATCTCGATCAGGTGTGTTAGATGAAGGGGTATTCAACCTTGCTATTGGAGATCATCCCTGCTGTAGAACTCAAACCTTAGGCTATCACACCTGTCTATTCAAATATACCTAAAGATAGCTGCTTGGCTGGGGCAGACATGGAAATGTATGCTGCAGGTGATTTGACTCAGGAAGAGGTCGAAACCAAACTTCTCTAATATATTCTTGCAGGTTCTAAATGGGGCTATTTTGTCATATAAAATTATATATTTGTTCCGTACACCATGTCTTAAAGGCAACATTTTCCGTTAAATTATGTGGCGGTTTGATGTTTTTACCCTAAACTCGTGAATTTCTCGAGTATGTTGAATGTGTTTTAACATTCTAATCGTGACTGCTTAAAGACGCCCGAATCCAGATAAGCCGCACACTGCGGAGCGTGGAAATGCTTTGTACTGAAAGCTGTTATATACTCCGCATTAGACGAGGACGCATTCTCCCCCAGAGCATGTCAAGTTGCTTCCTGCATTAAGTGGGAAGTTAGAGATCAAAGCAACCCCCCCTCCCCGTCGTTCACTTACCTTCGTCCTCGGGGGAAGGAATCGATGCGTCGCGCGCCGGTGTTTATTCCGCGTGCTGTTTTGCATCTGCATTGTTTAGTGCCCGCGTGACCTTTTCACGCGCTTCTAAGAACATTCCGGGATTGTAAAGGATCGTTGGCGGGTGGCTGCGTCTCTCCTCGCGGGTTACCGGGCCAGGTGCCTGCTACCACAGTGCTGGTTCTAAATCAGTGACATTTGCGCACAAAAAAGGGATTCAATAAAATGCTTTGTTCCGTGTTTTTGGAAATTTGAGCTTTAGATTCAGTTACCAAGGAAACTAGAGTAAAATGAAAAATATAACAAAGTTGGGTGTTTGATTACATTTTTAAAACATGTCATTAAAACTTTGTTGCTTTAACTACAATCATAAAGGAAATCTGAAAAAAACATAATAAATAATAAATGATAAATCTAAATACATTTTACATTTCATTAGGCGCAGTAAAATATTTATTATGATTGTTGTTAGAAATCATATTTTTGAGGGACTGGTTTGTAATTTAATGGAAGGCGCATAGTTCATATTTTTGTGATTTGTGATGTTCACATTTGTTCCAACTTGGCTAGTAATCACGAGCTTAACTTGCAGGCCTTAAACCCTCCACGCCCCCCCCCCCCCCCCGCTTTGGGCGCTCGGCTCCTTAAATCCCCCCCAAGACAAACAGGCTTTAGTTTCCACTGAATCTGCTCCCGTTCCTGCCTCCACGGCTCTAGTGTCACTCAGCCCAGTTTGAGAAGAATCGACTGTCGTTGCTCGCTAGCGCCACATTCCCACTAGTGGACAGAAACACGCATGATCGTCTCTTTTTTGAAGCTTTAATTTTGGATGCCTGTATGTTTCACGTCTGAAGTGCTTTTTATCAGAACTTTTCACTCCCACAGGCCCACTGGGTCAAGCGTTTGCATCCCTCTTCACACACGAATTAATGAAGCAGTTGATAATTAGTAGGCCAGGGCTGCCCCCATGGTCTTCCTTTTCCTGATAGTACCAAAGCAAAAGGGGGTTAGGAAACTGTATTACACCAAGCCCCGAAAACGGGTGAGTCTTCAAGTTCTTACCATGAAGCCATGTTGCAACCTTGCTGTTAGCTTACCACACAAACAATGTTGATGAATTCGACATCCTCTCTTGTGATAAAAAAGAAGAAGCCTGGTTTGACATCCTTTTTGGGATGGGTAAGCGTTTTGAAGAGGCTGAGATTCAGATCTTTAATGGCAGTTGCGGTTCAAGTTTGGAGCTCAAGAACTCTGGATGACCTATAAATTTGATAGCACCATTTAATGACCTGTGTTCAGTGGGCTATTGCAAGAGTGTGACTAGACCAACTGTCCAGTACTTAATACAACATAATGGAGGTTATTAGAATGAAGCCCTCTGTGCTTGGCATGGAACACATGATATTACTATTTCCAAGAGTTAAAAATGCTGACAAATCTCAGACGTTTTTACCAAACCCATATGAATTAACACCATTCTTCTCCTACACTTTTAGCTGATGTGATGCACATATTTACAATCAAGGCCACAGTTTTTGCTAATGAGGCTACTTGTTTGCAGTTTCCCTGAAGACACACAAGTGTGGAGTTCAATAGCTTCATCATATCAGATTCATACCATTCATGTTATGTGTAAAAAGAGTCTGTGGTTCTTCGATCTGTATATCGTTCTTGATTAATTTTGCCTTGCGTGAACTTTTTATACTGTCTTCTGCCAGAAAAGTGGAGATCCGTGGTGTCATTGGTCAGTGCGACAGGCACACGGTAGCTCGTCTTTCTGAGGGCAGGGTCTTGGAGGAGTTCGTCAGCAGCACCGATTTCCTCTTCTTCCCGTCTTTCCGTTGTAAAGTACCATCTAGTTCTTCAACGCCAGGTGCAACAATCCTCTCTTTGGCTTATTGAAACCTCTCATCTCCGGAAAGAGTCATGAAAATGTTTTATTTTTTTAATGTTTAGTTTAGACACTCTGCACATTTGCTCAGTGATACTCAGTAGGCAGAGACAGATGAAGATTTTCAATTTGCTGCATGCGATTGATTCTGCCCCCCCCCCCCCTCTCCTCCCCAATCCCAAAAGTCGTAAGAATGTTTGTGGAGAAAGGGTCTTGTTGGTACTGTGGAATATCCATGTGCAATCCTTTTAGTTCTGGACCGAACGTCATTCTCCACACATGGCATGTTGTGCCAGACGGGTTGCCAGTTGTATGCGAAAGCAGCTGAACGCTGAGTTAAAACACTGTGAACTGGACCCATTGCCAGACAGTCAGTGCCAGTGCCATAGTGCAGCCTGTTTCCCGCCAACCGCTCTGGTCTGGCAATCACAAAGAGACCCTCCCCTCCCCTCCCTCTGTGCACTGATGGTTTACGCCGATTAAACCCTGTTGACAAAGGGTAGACAAAGATCACTATGGTAACATGGTAGAAGTATTTGTATTTATAGTTTGTTTTAAGCAGGCATCCACACCAAAGCAAACAAACAAACCAACAGAAACCAACAAATCATGGCCAGTCTTTTTCGGCAGGGCGTACTTTGAAGATGTCCGGAGGCGGATGTACGATGACTATGTGACAGTGGAGATCAGGACCTGTGTAAGCAGCTTGGCCAAGTCAGTTTGGTTTTTTCCTTTACCTGAGTGGATTTCTGCCTTTAGACTTTCCGTGAGCAAAAGCTGATGTCTAAAAAGGATCCTGAGCGGAAGGGAACTCAGTTTTCTCTGAACTTTCTGATTTCATGTGAAGTTTTGCTGTTTAGTTTCCAGTGCAAAGATTAGACACGTTTCCCTTATTGTTGTTGTCGTTGTTTTTTTAAACTCACATTTGAAACGTACATTTGGCAAAGTCTTGCTTTCATCTCCTTTGCTGGACCTTCCAAAGAAAGTAATTTGGACTGTCAAAAGCATGTAGGAGAAATGCGGTTCCTGCGTTGACAGACCCAAGCCTCTAATCATATGGATGAAGCACAGTTAGTGTAACTATGATTGCATCAGTTAGAACAGATGCTAAAAAGAGTCTATTTAGCTCAGTGTTACATTTTTGAGCGCACCAGCTTGACTTTCACAGCCTACCAAATGTGTTAATGTATTCATTGTGCTAATACACATTCACACCTCGAATCTTCATTGGTATGCCGAGACAAATGTGGCAGTTTGAAATATTGATGCATCTCCCTGCTTATCCTAATCACTGAGCTCATAATAACGCCGAGCACATTGAGATTATTCCAGAGAAGCAGGCAGGGATTGGTTGAGGGGAACCTCTGCCTAGACCCTCCCCCCCAGCTCCACATTTATTCTCCATCATCTGCATGATTGAATTTGCCATTCAGTTCATCTCGTTGTGTTCCAGACAGCAGTGGAAGTACATTTGTTTCAGGCCCTGGATTGGGTGACGGGGCGTAATCAGGCGTAATGATCCTGAAAGTCAAAGGTCACCAAGGATCCCAGGGGTCCTGACACACGGGACGTTTGAGCAACATTATGAATGAAACCGTTGTGATAGATACCACTTTACCACTGAAGTTTTAGATATTTTAGGAAATATTGTGGTTTGCTGCTTTGATTGGTACACCGTGGTGGGTCACAACACGGCGTCTTCCATGAGGGACAGTTCCAACTTGACTGCTGCAGTGTGGTCAGTGTTTGGTGAGACATTCTCAGTTGTGCTTAGCTCAGTTACAGGTGATCCGTATCGATCTCAAGCTGTCAAATGGACTATGTCCTTATTCACTTTCCCGAGCCCAACCGTTTACTACATTGTGATTTGTTTGGGGGCAGATTTATCTTAGATATGTCTCTTAGAGAAGATTGAGTTCTAACGGGTTCCAGAAAGTGGATCAATCAGGCATTTATGACTACATCCTGGCACTCAGTTTGAGCACAGGTTCAAGGCACACTTAGCTGTTGAATCATATGAGTAAAAGTAGAAATCAAACAGCCAGCAATAGCAATGGATTAGAATCTAAAATTATAGCTGCTACCCAGACAAAACATCAGCTCAGGCTATAGACAACTTGGCTCATGGGTTTCTTTTTGAATTAACGCACTTTATAAATTCTTAGCAGATTCCAGAGCAAGGTTCTGTTTTATTCTTTCATTTGCTATTATGTCATTTGAAACATTTGTAAAGTGGTTTTCAAGATTAATCACCACAAGTGAAAATAAATTAGCAATAAACAATTGGCTCTGCTGACGATGCTAATGACAAAATAAGTGTTTTATCCACTGTGACTCAGCCTCCATTAAGACACGTAGCGTTCCTTCAGTGTGTTAGAGACCAGGGCTTTACATCTGCCCTTACTGTACACTTTACATCTCATTTCATCTTATTTTAGATATGTACAGTTATGTGCTCTCCATATGTTGCCGTTCACAATTTGTCAGCCATTCTCTGTGCCAAGAGTGGTCCAGCACCCAAAAATATCCAGGCAACAGCTGATCACAGGCTACCTCAAACGGTTAAAACAGTTTGTATATGATAGATAGACTATAGAGTCCAAATGGACACCCACAATGCAGGCGTTTGTAATAAAGACACATTACTTGGACAGTTCTAATTAAGTGGATAGTGAGTGTATATTTTTCCAGTGGTCTTTACCAATAATCAGTCAAGTGTAATCTCTACGTGAAACCAGACAGCGAGATAAAATTAGCCACAATCGCCAATCTGTCTGGACAGTCTATTTTTACATTTCTACTCCAGCTGTTCTTGACCCTTTGTGCTTTAATAAGACAGAAATTGAATTTTTGCCGTTCAGTTTTCCGGCTCCACAAAGCGTGCGAATTGCCAGTGTTTGGAGTGTTGTTCTCCGGTCCCGCGGTCGGGACTCTGAGTCCATAATCCCTCATTAAGCCCTGAAGCCGGTGTGATGACATCACAATGGGGAACGGGCGCTCTGCTGGCCCCCGCCACTGAAAGACGAGTAACGATCTCGCACCGCTGCAGTCGTGCTGTGAGCAGACGCCTTCTCCGCCGTTAGAGAGCAAAGATGTGTTTAAAAGCCTATGGACAACCAGCTGGAACACATGCACATTTTCATGCTATGTGAAACAAACACTAGCCCACCAGATGATCTAAATGCACATAAACAGGAGAATCTCCCAAATCCCCCTATTGTTAAACTGATTGTGGATTTTACACTGCGTAGCCAGACCGGTTGCTATAGTACTGAACAAGTTGATGTCATTTTGTCACTGGTGATTTAGGTGTTTGGCCTCCTGTTTTAACAACCTCTTTTAGCAACACTCCACAACCATTGTCTTCCTAATCAGATCAGACAAGCCTTGCCATTCATTTCCTGAGCCTTGTGTTATGCACTATATTCTTAGCTTAAGTGTCATCTAATGAAATGGAGTCACAGGCACTAAGGGACACTGCTTTCGAGGTGTCTGCCAAGTCTGCAGAAGCCCCCGTAACCCGGGCCTCTGGCGAGCACCTTCATTATCTATTTTGGCTCACATCGGCCAGACAGAATGTATTGTGATGACGAATGAGATTCAGGCTGTGTTTTAACATTAAATCACACACCTATTGAAGATGTTTCTCCTTCAGGGCACTTTCATGCCAACCCATCAGTGTATTGCTTCATCTTTCTTTGCCAAATCTAGAGCCAGAGAGAAATTATTTTTGGGGTCAGGTTGACCTCAAAGCCCTTCTGCTCACACAGGTCTGTAATGGCATATTTATGAACTTGCTATAACTTAGAATACAAGAACTCTGAAGATATGAACTTAGAATTTAAGAACTCAGAAGATATGAACTTAGAATATAAGAACTCAGAAGATATGAACTTGGAATATAAGAACTCAGAAGATATGAACTTGGAATATAAGAACTCAGAATATATGAACTTGGAATATAAGAACTCAGAATATAAGAACTCAGAAGATATGAACTTAGAATATACGAACTCAGAATATAAGATCTCAGAATATAAGAACTCAGAAGATATTAACTTAGAATATAAGAACTCAAAAGATATGAACTTGGAATATAAGAACTCAGAATATATGAACTTAGAATATAAGAACTCTGAAGATATGAACTTGGAATATAAGAACTCAGAATATATGAACTTAGAATATAAGAACTCCGAAGATATGAACTTGGAATATAAGAACTCAGAATATATGAACTTGGAATATAAGAACTCAGAATATATGAACTTGGAATATAAGAACTCAGAATATATGAACTTGGAATATAAGAACTCAGAAGATATGAACTTAGAATATACGAACTCAGAATATAAGATCTCAGAATATATGAACTTGGAATATAAGAACTCAGAAGATATTAACTTAGAATATAAGAACTCAGAAGATATTAACTTAGAATATAAGAACTCAGAAGATATGAACTTGGAATATAAGAACTCAGAAGATATTAACTTAGAATATAAGAACTCAGAAGATATGAACTTGGAATATAAGAACTCAGAATATAAGAACTCAGAAGATATGAACTTAGAATATAAGAACTCAGAAGATCAATCAATCAATCAGCCTTTATTGTCATACATCATACAAGTACAAAGTACAAAACTACACTTCAGGATAAGAACTTAGAATATAAGAACTCAGAATATATGAACTCAGAATATATTAACTTAGAATATAAGAACTTAGAACTTACTGTGCAGTTTCAAGCATAACTGATAGCTTGTGTAAGTATTCTTAGACAGCAGCTGTGATTTTTATTATTTTTTGACTTACAGTTTATCTGAGGCTTTAACGTCTTAAACGATCTCATATAAAATTTAACAAGCATTTTAAAACATCTTTGAGATTTGCTCATGAGATTTATCTTTGACAAGAATCCACTTTTCCCAAAAAGATCCAGAATGTTATCTGGTGTGGAGTTAAAATGAATCAAAACCTTCTTCTGGCATATTTCACACACATTCACTCTTTCCGTCTGAATATGACATGAACTCACTGCTCATTCCTAGTCAGTTAGGTAGCGAGCCATGCTGTTAAAATATGATTTGTGTATTTTGTACCAGGCTGGATGTGATTGTTCAGACATATTACTATAACTATGTATCAAAATAACTGTCATGGCCCATACATGCTGCTTCAGTTGAAATGATCCAATAGTTTTTTTTAGGCTGTCAAGGAGTTAAAGGAGCATGTTAAGGGAGGTATTACAATTTTATATTTGTCTGTGTAAACATAATTATGGACATATTGTGTGAATAGAAATATTAAATTCTATATAATTAATTGCAGTTTGCATTTGATGGTAACTCATCAATGGTAATTTTTTTTTATTCTAAAGCTGTGATGTGGCCCATGTTTAATCTTCTGAGACAGAGCTGAAGGCCATCAGAAACCAGAAGGATCCTTTAAACATGCTAGGAATCACATTTAGACTCTGCCAATATGGTTCACACACTCGTTTGGTTGTTTGACTTTAAAGGTCTTCACTTTGATTCTTTAAACATGAATGTTTTTGTTCAGTTACACCTCTGCTCAGTTGTCATAGAGAAAGTGCTGATTAACGTGTCGTTCATCCGTCATTTCCGAGTCGTGACTCTAGGAGGTGAGATTGCTTCTCCGTTAGATAACAAAGATGATTCTCGGTTCTGGAGTCGTCGCTGCGTGAAAGACCCCTCCCTTTAAAACATGACGCGCAAATTAGGCCTTGTTGACATATCAGCCATCTCCCCCGAGGTGAGGACTGGTGGTGTTAGATGCAGAGAGAGAGAGAGAGAGAGAGAGAGAGAGAGAGAGAGAGAGAGAGAGAAGAGAGAGAGAGAGAGAGAGAGAGAGAGAGAGAGAGAGAGTGAGAGTGAGAGTGAGAGAGAGAGAACGAACAATGTATTCATTAACTGTGATGAATATAACATTTCAGTAATCAGTTTTTTGTTTTTGAGTAAAAACCAACAGAATTCACATTAGAAGGTGCTCTCGGTGACTGGGTTCTTCTGATGATCTACTGCAGATGTTCACACCATGCAGACGAGATGGGCGAAGTCACGATGTAGTTGTGCAACGTGCAGAGGAGGAAGTGGAGCAACACACAGGAGAACACAGGAGAACACCTTACAGTCCTTCTTAATGCAGCTGGAACTGTTGTACTGGTGTGAACTGGTGAAAGGGTTACACTGGTGTGAACTGGTGAAAGGGTTGTACTGGTGTGAACTGGTGAAAGGGTTGTACTGGTGTGAACTGGTGAAAGGGTTACACTGGTGTGAACTGGTGAAAGGGTTGTACTGGTGTGAACTGGTGAAAGGGTTGTACTGGTGTGAACTGGTGAAAGGGTTGTACTGGTGTGAACTGGAGTACATTCGACTTGTGTTCCTCCTTTATGTATGAAAAGTATGAAAGAAAAATGAAAAAGTTATACATAATGCATTATATAATAATTTTATTTGACATTTTGAGGAGGAGTGAATATTAAAACTATTCCTTTTGGTTTAAAATGTGTTTTCACAGCTTGATGGACCTCTCCTGGCATCAGGAGGTAGTAGTATGTGTAATTCTCTGGAGACTGGGCTCTGTAGGGATTGCTCCCGGGGAAGCTTGATGTAGTTAAATCACTGAAACGGTTTATGGAAAAATGTTATCTGCCCAACTCCTGATCATTTCAGGAGTGAAACATGTACGGCTTCTTTTATAAGGACGTAGGAGCAACGGTGTGCTGGCTAAGATAAGAATCCAGAAGAAAGCTGAGTTCAGTACAGGGAAACTTAGCAGAGGCTGTTACTCAGAAAAACTACAAAAAACATTTATGTGGTGTTTTTCCTGTCCGAGACTCAAATATTTTATATTTACATTCAAATAGTCAAATTTCTAAAATTTCATCTTTTATATTTTGACCTTAATGGGACATGGTGAAATGCACACTTATTTGTTAAAGGTCAGAGCTCTTCTCAGTGTGTAGTATAGTGTGGTATAGGGCTGCCCATCAAACAAGGCTGGTGGGCTAATAAACAGTGACACTTGCCACTGCATGAACGTTCCCCACCCAAAGTGGTGACAATTTGACAGGGAGAGCGTCTCAACTGTAGCCATTACAGTGACATGACCAGTGATGAGAATACCTTGGAGGTTTTGGCTCCACCCCCCCCCCCCCCCCACACACACACACCCGCCGTCCAATCAAACACAGCCATCCTCTTTGGCGGTGCTGGTGTTGGCTGGGACAACAGCGGGGCGAAGGAGATAAGGCAGGAGGAGGGAAGAACCTGGTGAGAAACCCATCGTTCATTCCAGAGAGACAGCAGGGAGACGCTGGGGAGACGCTAGGGAGACGTTGGGGAGACGTTGGGGCTCTGCTGCTCCCGGCCACTCGTGAATCACTTGGGAGATATTTACACCCTTCAATTTCACAGGAAATGAGAGCATCTATCTGGCCTACCTATCAGTCTTTCCCTCGTGTGCTCTCTCACTCACTGTAGAGGGGAGTTCTGATGAACTCTTAATATGCAGCAGTCAAATGACTTCGATCAGAACGAGAGGGAGAGTCATGGTGTAGGGGGAATTGCAAATGTAAATACACAAAAGATTAAAAAAGCATTAGCATGATCAGCATCAGGAATTAAATGATGGCGATATTTTCCACCACTTTTAAACTCTGTTACTGACATATACTCTTACTAATTATAGCATACATACAAACTAAGGGTTCACTCTTCTTAAGGTAATAGGAAGTGTGTGTGTGTGTGTGTGTGTGTGTGTGTGTGTGTGTGTGTGTGTGTGTGTGTGTGTGTGTGTGTGTGTGTGTGTCTTAGGGAGTGACATGAATCACAGCCAAGCACCACCATCTGTATGTTGATGTTTAACGTCCCAGTCCAGAAGACATCCCCCAGTCATTTGGAGCTGAGCACAGCTGAGGACTGCCAACACCAAACTCAGGCACGTGTTTTGCTAGCAGATTGTCTGTAGACAATACAGATGTATATAACATTTGGGAAAAGACATGAAGCCAGTCAGAATGCGTCACCTCTGCTGAGGCTGTAGGGTCCAGACTGCTGCTCCATTTGAGAACTGTTCGAATACCACAGTGTCGCTGAGAAGAACACATATTATACCATGAACATTTCAAAGGCTGTGTGGCAGTGCCCGTAACCCTGTTCAGGGAGCTGGTGTGGGCCGCTCTGTACATCCTAAATCACACCACGCATGGTCTTGTGTATCACTTCCAGTCTCGTGTATCACTCCCAGTCTCATGTATCACTCCCAGTCTAATGTATCACTCCCAGTCTTGTGTATCACTCCCAGTCTCGTGTATCACTCCCAGTCTTGTGTATCACTCCCAGTCTTGTGTATCACTCCCAGTCTCATATATCACTCCCAGTCTCATGTATCACTCCCAGTCTCATGCATCACCCCTGGTCTCATGTATCACTCCCGGTCTTATACATCACTCCCAGTCTTGTGTATCACTCCTAGACTCGTGTATCACTCCCAGTCTCATGCATCACCCCTGGTCTCATGTATCACTCCCGGTCTTATACATCACTCCCAGTCTTGTGTATCACTCCTAGACTCGTGTATCACTCCCAGTCTCATGCATCACCCCTGGTCTCACGTGTCACTTGTGGTCTCCTGCATGACTCATGTTCACTCTCATGAATCACTACTCTGCATATGTGCCGCGGAACTGGTGAATGCATTAAGGAGTTTACAATGTCCAGCAGATTGTACGACGCACTAACCCCCCCAAAGGCCATCCTGCGTCCTGCGTCCTGCGTCCTGCGTCCTGCGTCCTGCTGAATGTCATGGAACTCTCCGTCTGTTCCCAAGGACGAAGGTTCATTTGAAGAGATTTTCGATTGTTTGTGCGAAAATGGTGAATATCACACTATGGTCATAGCTTGCAAATATTCTGTCTCATATTTAAAACACAGCATATGCATATGAAAATGTATTATGCTGTGTTACATTGCATCTTGCTAAATGGGTGACAAAATGATCTTTTCTCTCTATCTCTCTATTATCTCTCTGTTTTGTTCTCTTCATCTTAATTATTTTTAATCTTCTTGAAGGGCCAATTCAGCTATTGGCTAATTTTGGTGTTGAATATCACCGAATCACCAATATAATATCACCCAGTTTATCCCTAACCCTAACCCCAATCATAACCCTAACCGTATCTACCCCCAAACATAACCCTAACCCTATCTAACTCCAACCCTAACCTTATCTAACCCCAACCTCAACCCTAACCTTATCTAACCCCAACCTCAACCCTAACCCTATCTAACCCCAACCTCAACCCTAACCCTATCTAACTCCAGTGTATCCTCTCCCTCCTCCTAAGCCCCAGAAGACTCTTTCCCATTTGTTTTGTATTGCTTTTCACTTGAGACTGAAAGACAATTAGGCTAATCCAAACTCTAGCAGAAGTGTCTAGTTACAAGTTTTTATTATAGCTGGTTTTTATAGACTACACAAGTATGCTAGGGTACATCAGAATGCAATTTCATCTGTTCCCAGGGTGTGTGTGGGCGGAGTTTCATTCCTCCAACTTCAAAGGAGGTTCACTCTTAAATACCACATATAGCTTGAGCTTATTCATTCAAACATGCTGGCTGTCTCTGTCCAGAAGTGTATTTTTAAACAGTTCTGATAACGGATGAACTTAATGTCAGTGTTCCTGCTGATAGCTGCCTTGGGGAAAACATTCATTAATGTAGCGGTAATGGAGAAAACTGGCATCATTTTGAGCCCCTGTGTACGTGAGGCTCACGATGATTCATCCCGTCAGTTCCGAGGGCTCTGCAGTGACACCAGATGGTACTGGACACACACAAAGTGGTGCGGGACACACACTTTTTAGCCAAAGTGTGATTGTGTAGATTGTATCATTTATATAGCATTTATCTAGCCTGCCTCAGTGATGTAGAGCGCCAGTCAGAGTTTAGAAACAGCTGACTGAATGTGTGCTTGTTAGGGTTAGGGGTTAGGGGTTAGGGTCTGCTCCCAGCAGAACAACCCACTGCACTGTGAAACAACAAAAATGTCAAACTGGTAGATCATTGAATGACCTGATTCCATTTACATATAATGGCTTTAGATCATTTCAAAAATCCCTTTTCAAGATTAAGATTACACAATTGAGCACTTTGATTTGGCTTGAAGACTACAGGCGAGATTACCCATAAGGCAGCCTGGTCTCTACATGCCACTTCTCGCACTTGAAGTGGAATATTTGTGTCCACCACGGCTCCCCCCAGACACCCACAGCCCAACTACGTGAGCACATTTATTTAATCAGTAATCAATAATGGGTTAATCAATAGAGTGGCCCATCCTGTAGTGTAGATGTGGTGTGAAGCTGAATGTTTGTCTTTTTAAACCCAATGAAGAACCCAATAAAAGGATATCTAAAGGTTCCACTGTCCTACCATGGAGAAGAACCCAACATACAGATATCTAGAGGTTCCACAGTCCTACCATGGAGAAGAACCCAACATACAGATATCTAGGGGTTCCACAGTCCTACAATTGAGAAGAACACAATAAACAGATATCTAGGGGTTCCACAGTCCTACCATGGAGAAGAACCCAACATACAGATATCTAGAGGTTCCACAGTCCTACCATTGAGAAGAACACAATAAACAGATATCTAGGGGTTCCACAGTCCTACCATTGAGAAGAACACAATAAACAGATATCTAGGGGTTCCACAGTCCTACAATTGAGAAGAACACAATAAACAGATATCTAGAGGTTCCACAGTCCTACCATTGAGAAGAACACAATAAACAGATATCTAGAGGTTCCACAGTCCTACCATTGAGAAGAACACAATAAACAGATATCTAGGGGTTCCACAGTCCTACCATTGAGAAGAACACAATAAACAGATATCTAGAGGTTCCACAGTCCTACCATTGAGAAGAACACAATAAACAGATATCTAGGGGTTCCACAGTCCTACCATTGAGAAGAACACAATAAACAGATATCTAGGGGTTCCACAGTCCTACCATGGAGAAGAACCCAACATAGATATCTAGAGGTTCCACAGTCCTACCATTGAGAAGAACACAATAAACAGATATCTAGGGGTTCCACAGTCCTACCATTGAGAAGAACACAATAAACAGATATCTAGGGGTTCCACAGTCCTACCATGGAGAAGAACCCAACATAGATATCTAGAGGTTCCACAGTCCTACCATGGAGAAGAACACAATAAACAGATATCTAGGGGTTCCACAGTCCTACCATGGAGAAGAACACAATAAACAGATATCTAGGGGTTCCACAGTCCTACCATGGAGAAGAACCCAACATAGATATCTAGAGGTTCCACAGTCCTACCATTGAGAAGAACACAATAAACAGATATCTAGGGGTTCCACAGTCCTACCATGGAGAAGAACCCAACATAGATATCTAGAGGTTCCACAGTCCTACCATGGAGAAGAACACAATAAACAGATATCTAGGGGTTCCACCGTCCTACCATTGAGAAGAACACAATAAACAGATATCTAGGGGTTCCACAGTCCTACCATTGAGAAGAACACAATAAACAGATATCTAGAGGTTCCACAGTCCTACCATTGAGAAGAACACAATAAACAAATATCTAGAGGTTCCACAGTCCTACCATTGAGAAGAACACAATAAACAGATATCTAGGGGTTCCACAGTCCTACCATGGAGAAGAACCCAACATAGATATCTAGAGGTTCCACAGTCCTACCATGGAGAAGAACACAATAAACAGATATCTAGGGGTTCCACAGTCCTACCATTGAGAAGAACACAATAAACAGATATCTAGGGGTTCCACAGTCCTACCATTGAGAAGAACACAATAAACAGATATCTAGGGGTTCCACAGTCCTACCATTGAGAAGAACACAATAAACAGATATCTAGGGGTTCCACAGTCCTACCATTGAGAAGAACACAATAAACAGATATCTAGAGGTTCCACAGTCCTACCATTGAGAAGAACACAATAAACAGATATCTAGGGGTTCCACAGTCCTACCATTGAGAAGAACACAATAAACAGATATCTAGGGGTTCCACAGTCCTACCATTGAGAAGAACACAATAAACAGATATCTAGGGGTTCCACAGTCCTACCATGGAGAAGAACACAATAAACAGATATCTAGGGGTTCCACAGTCCTACCATGGAGAAGAACCCAACATAGATATCTAGAGGTTCCACAGTCCTACCATGGAGAAGAACACAATAAACAGATATCTAGGGGTTCCACAGTCCTACCATTGAGAAGAACACAATAAACAGATATCTAGGGGTTCCACAGTCCTACCATTGAGAAGAACACA
>NC_135219.1:943405-963405 GCF_052324685.1 Brachyhypopomus gauderio
GAGAGATTGCTAATATAATATCATTTTCCTTGAACCACAGCCAACCCGAAAACACGGTGTGTCTCAGGAACCCGAGAACGAGGAGCTGTCCAGTATATGGAAGAGATGCATCTCTGTGTTCATCAGAAGGTACAAGCCCCCCACCCCCACCGCTTGGTGTGACCTGCTGATGTTGTTTATCTGGTGGCCATCGAAGGCAAACGCAAATATTTACTCCCATCACACCACGGTTACTCTCATTTCAGATCTTCATTTTCACCTCCTTCACCCTATCAGAGCCGCCTAATGAGCTTTGCGCTCAAACATGTGCCTGGAAGATGGTGAGGTTCAGCCGTCTCCCGTCTGAGGTTATTCAAGCAGCATTATTCAACCCAGATCAGGAGGGACGGGAGAAATCTCATCTCGCAGATCTGTGATTAGAAAACTGAAGAAACGCTGTGAAAATGAACTCCCCAGGGAGGTGAACTGCCCCTCTGCTTTCCCATTCATTAAAGATAATTTTCTCTGTGAGAGTCACGTTGATGCTGAATCTCAGGGATGCCAAACATTCATTTCCTACACATCACCTTGTCTGAGACACTATTGTTCGGAATGCACAAATATGTTTTGAAAAGCTTCCTACTCTCAGTGTAACTATGTCACGTCCATTTCAACCAATTCTTACACAAAACGCTTTTGAGACGGCTTGCCAAGTGTTAATTGGGGTCTTGCCTGTGTTCTTGGGTTAAAAAGGCTCACATACAAATGCAGAAACATGCTGTTGACGTCAACTGAACCAAAGAGAAAAGGGCAAATGCCTATTTATGTTTCCTGAGTATTGTGAAAGTGAATTATTTACTTATCTCATGTATACACTTGGTGCCTTTTTAACACTTTTTCTATGCTTTGCTTCATGAAAATCTGAACCACTTTTCAATAAATTACCAAATTCTCCATCGTCAGTTACATTTTTTAAATGTATTTATTTTCTTTTCATGTTTTGTAATAGCAGCAGTTCATTTGACTCCATCGGATTGGAATTTAGCCCACATTGCCAAGGTAGTTACAGACATTGGTTATATGCACAGAAGCGTATGGTACAGCTTTAGCTATGTTGAAACATGACTTCCATCATAACAACTCTGCAGCTTTGCTCAGCTGCAGATGGGAAGAGCTGCTTGTGCTGACCTCTGCTTGTGTTGGTATAAACACACACCGCTAAACTCAACGGTGCTCCATACCAAACTTACGGCTGATTAGCAGTCTTGTCATTCATGCTCACATTTAGGTCCGGTTTGATGTTTAGAATTGTCAGCTGTCCCAAATATACTTTCACGAACACAAACGTGCGTTGTGGTAATACAGTTCCTCTCAGATGGTGGTGAAGACTGTGGTCCTCAGACAGACACAGGTTCCTGATTTCTGAGACCATCAGCATTTTTCAGAGTTTAGATCAGTGCTGCCCGCAAAAACTACCCACAATGTAATAATTGAACAAATAAATAAACAAGCAAATAAAAAATAAATAGATAAATAAGTAAATAAATAAATACAGAAAGCAAATATACAAATAGACAAATTAGCAAACAATAGATATTCAGGCTTCTATGCATGCATGAATGCGCGCACGCACACGCAAGCACACACACACACACACACACACACACACACACACACACACACACACACACACACACACACACACACACACACACGCCATCCAGCCACCTACATATCTCACGCACAATGCAGTAGGCTTAATGGCTTTTTTGTTACAAACAGTTGAATCAACTATTAGGACTGTCTCAACACACTGAGTCGTTTGAAACTGAGCAATTAACAATTATGGGCTATTTCATAATCCTTTTTCTGAGAATTCACATTTCAACAACAGTCTTAGTTAACGGCAAAAAACCCAAAACCCGATTACACATTTCCGTCTTTATGCCTTTTTGATTAAGCGTTTTTCTTATGAGACTATACCCTTCGAGTTTACCTTCCCGGCCCCGTATAGCCTAGATTATACTCCATGGTCAGAATATGAATGACTTAAAATAAAGGGCGTCAAAATACACGGAATGTGTTACTCTAATATCTGATGGTCATGTTTTTTAAAACCGAACCAAGTTAAATCAATCGATTTTCCCCAAAGACTGGCGTTGCTTTTAAGCGACAATGTGCGTAAGTTATTGGTATCTAATTACGACCAGGGGTAAAGTTCTGTTTTACTGGTCTCCCCGTGTCTCATTAGATCTCCCAGTTCCCATCTAATATAACGGAGATTTACCAGACTGAGCCATCGCGTTTTTATCCAGCTTTTGTGGTGCAGTATTATCTCAGGATCTGCAGCACTTGAACCGTATGAGTTTATGAAACGCTTGTTTGAAGTCTTCGTTTGACATGGTATAAATGATGGGATTTATCAGCGAGTTTAAGTAGCCCAGCCAGGTGAATATATCAAACAGTTCCGGATAAAAAGTGCAAGTCGGACAAACAGGCACTAAAAGCGTATATATAAAGAACGGGAGCCAGCATACGATATAAGCGCCCAGTATAATCCCCAAAGTTTTGGTCGCTTTTCTTTCCCTGGCCGCGGATATCCTCTTCTTCTCCAGAAGCGCGTCGGACACCGTGACTTTCACCTGGTGGTTGGCCGACACCGCCGCATCGCAGCACGACGTCTCGGTCGTCCCGTAATTTAAGGAGGTCGTCGACGCCACGGATCCCGGTGAATTCGTGATCAGGTGTGCAGAAGTGAGTCTCTTGCCTGTTTTTTTGGGGGACTGTTTCAAAATTCTCTTTCGGGCTTCCACGTAGATCCTGCCGTACAGCGCGATCAGCAGTAACGTTGGGATGTAGAAAGCCCCGAAGGTGGAGTAGATAGTATAGAAAATATGATCTGTGTTCACGTTGCAGCTCGTGACCTCCTCCGCTTTCACCTGTCGCCAGAAGAAAGGCGGCAGGGAGATGGAGATTGCGATGACCCAGGCAATGGCGATCATACCGGCCGCGCGGGTACGAGTGCGCTTTTTGGAGTATTCGACTGCGTCCGTTATGGCCCAGTAGCGGTCCAGCGCAATTACGCACAGGTGCAGGATGGACGCCGTGCAACACGTTATGTCCGAAGACAACCATATATCACACATGACCTGTCCCAGTGTCCAGGTGTGACTTACCGTGTATAGAATGCTTATGGGCATCACCAGAACAGACACGAGCAGGTCTGTGACGGCCAGGGACGCTATCAGCAAGTTTGCCGGAGTGTGCAGCTTTCTTGACTGATAAATTGTCGCAATGACGAACGCGTTTGATAATGTTGTCGCACATGTTAAAAGAGACAATAATATGGCCAAAGTCGCCTGGACAACAAGGTTTGCATCATCCTCTCCTGTTTTGTCCGTGTAATTTGAATCTGTATAATTGGATGAGATGTTTAAGAGCTCTCCGTAGATGACACTGGTTGGTTTGAACTGACTGGATCGCTCCATTATCCGTCGTTACCAACGCAGATGCAGAAGTGGATTCTACGCGTCAGGCATTAAGTTTAAAATGTTTTTCTGTCTATGTTCTGTATTTTTTCCGTGTCATCTTGGTCTTGCTACGCACATATGTTGTACACGTCCTCGTCGCATCGCAGGGACGTCAGTGAAACAAACCGACATATAAACCTGTAAGTCTTGTTCTTCTGAATCTTCATCGGTGTTTTCTTTCATATCTCATGTGGCATACTCCGTTCGGCTCCCTCGACTGCATGCAGACAAGTTCGAAACATGAACGAAAATATATTTGTATTCCACGCTGTTCAAGTGAGTTGGTCTTTATTTTTTACCGTGCGTAAAAGATGCGCCTTGCGAGTAACAGCCATGACGGAAAGTCGTGTTCTTTTCACCTCGCCTTTAATTTTGTCATCTCCTCTTTTTTGTGAGGAGCAGCGCCCGTCTTGCTGTACCCTAACCTACTTCAGAAGTTCTAATGATGCTGCTGGATCCTCGCGTTCAGCTTTATGCGCTCCGCGCGCACTGGCTACGTGAATACACACTGGGGGCGCTAACAGTGCGCGCTGCAACTCTCCCAAGCCGCGCCAGAGTCGTCACCATCTACCGGGTCATAATGCCCTAGGGTTTGATCAGGTTTCTCTCAAACGTGACACACAGGCAACATTTATAATAATTTCGCTTTTATGGCTTTGAGTCCACTCAACAGAAATGGTTTAGGCTAAATGGGTTACGTGTGATGTTCTTCAGGACAATGGACAGCGCTCCTGTTCAGTACGGTCCAGCACAGCCATCTTTCAAGGTTTTACCTGTCCAGTACTGTATAGTTTTCCAAATGATGTGTTAGTGTTGTAGCAGCTCTAATCAGATTTATCTCCTAGATAGCTGTAAGAGAAAACGAGAACAGAGTTATTAAAACGGTTAAAAACTTTGCAGTGTGGAGAGGTTTCTAAATCGGGAGTGTGAAACTCTGGACTACAGTAACCGTTAAAGGACACTAACTGTAGGTTACGGCTTTTATGGTTAAGCCCGACCTGCTTCTCATTAGAGCCACAGCCAACAAGCTGAGAGTTTGAGAGGAAAATGTGTCTCTAAGGGTTCATTTATAGTGCATTTACATTCGTAGTTCAAGGACCCAGCAGGGCAAATAGTCTAAACACTATGATAGTTAACATAAAGCAACCACAGAATTGTGCTACTTTACTCAATGTCTGAAGGAAATTTAGATCGATCAAATTGAACTGAGTAATGTTTCTAGTTAATATAATATCTGAAAAAATATACACATGGATAAAACGTAAACAAAGTTTAGTAATAATGCAATTGGAAATTGGAAGAATAATGTGAGATACACAGTATAAAGCAAGTAAAATATCAGCATACACCGATTAAATCACCAAGATAAATTGATCAAATTAAGTTTACTTTTAAAAATACAAATATACATTAATGCAAACATACAATGGCAGAACTTTTCTTTGCTGTGTAATATCATGCCAACATTGTTGGACATAGTGTTGTCCTTGAGTTAGACGTGATAAACCTGGTGGGATTCTTCAATCCCCTGGTCCATGTTCTGATAATCACAGAAACACTGCCTTGCACACTTGTTCCAGACTGTGGCATGTAGTATGGTGTTTTTTTGAAGGTCATTCGTTCAGCTAAGCTCGAAGTGGTATCAGCTGAGAAGATTAAACCAAAGGTTCAACTCTAAAATTGTTGATCAGAGACCAACAGACCTACAATTCTCAATTTCATCCTGAAACACCATGTGATTCACAGGGGGTGTAGGGGCGTGTAGTGTCCAGATCACTCTCATATCTAGTCCTCTACGGTGGCTCTCCTCCTAGCTGCAGTAGTATTGGGTACATATCTCAAATCACCCCCTGACAGGCCTGTTCTTTCATAACTGCACAGAAAATGTTATTTTACATCCTTTCCATGTAACAGGTATAATCACACAACACTGAAAATGTAATCGTTTCATGCAGGATTTTCATTTCACTGAAGATGAAACGAGGTATATGTTGTATGTTTTACGTATAATCCAGGACAAGGAAGGGGTTACGTGCAACAAAAATATCATTCCACAAAAGACATATGATGTCGTTGAATCTTCTGAACGCCTCGTGACATTTGCGCTGTTGAGACTGTATCTTGCATGAAAGGGTTTTTTTCTTCTCCTATAATGCACAGTAGTGTTCCACTTGGCCAGGTCAGGCGAGCGCATGCACACTCAGGAACAAAACGTTCCTTAAGTGGTGTCATGGCCAGAAGTGTAGTTTTATGGCAGTTCTGTGACATTGGTGCTGCCTGTGTTTCTCCATGGAAACAAAGTAGATCCTTCCCCGTGTTTCTGCTTAATCGGCCAGGTATGAAAGCTCAGTGCCCTCTAGGGAAGTCAAACGGTTGCTCGCACAGAACCACAATGTTAATGAAGCGTTTTACCTGCTCATTGCCCTGTGCTCGTCTTCTTTACCACCAATCAGTTCTCATATGGTGTTTACTATCCATCTTGTGACATCATGTCCTACGCTTGGTTCATTAGATGCCTTTGGACTGTGCTGAGTTCATATGTCAAGTGAAGTGCACCACAATTGCATTTTAAGCTAACTGACCTGCTCAAGGGGTCTTGGTCCACTTATTTGGGCTACACCAGGGATACGTTTGAAAATCAGCACTCTTACTTTCTCTTACAGAACAATTCACACCAGGGTTCATTTTATTCAAACCAAGCAGTCAAGTCAAAACACACCCTAATTCATGGTCACGACTGATCTGTGTAATTCATCTTATCCAATGAAGGCACGGGCACACCATTACATGCTGTAACAACTAGCCCCGCCCCTACCTGTCAGTCAAGGTTTTTCAGGTGTATTTAAACCCCATGTTTTGTATTTGCTGTTTGTCGGTTATTGTAAGTTTGTTTCTCTGTATCTTGTGGGTTCTCTATTTTGTGTTATATCACTGTCTAGTTTCTATGTCTACGTTTCGTCCATGTTTTCCCTAATTTGTCATTGTTTTCAGATAGTTGTAGCTGGTTGGTGTCATTAGAGTTGTTCGGTTTGCCTTTGCTCAGTGTTGTCATATTTGTCATAATATTGTTTGTTCTTTTAATAAACCACCTCACGACCCAGTCCAACCCATCATAGCAAACGCATTTTACCTCTGTTATTATTACCTCTGTTATTTATTAGGGAGTCATATTTGCTACATTCTTCGTTGCTGTGCCAGCTAAAGCAGGGCAGAAGATCCAGCAGCTCCCAGTACGTGTTATATATGTACAAACTGACCCCCCGCTGCCATCTTACTGATATCACTGATGCTGATCATTAAAATAAAATAAATACATAAATACATGCATTTACAAATCGCAGCTTTACACACAGCACTTAGGAGTGGAATAATGAACACAAATGGCACACACACAATGGCAATCACTGCTAATTGAAATACGTGGATTCTGAGTGGATGGAGACCACTCACTAAATCAACAAGGCAATCACTGCTTAATAGGAAGATGTGTTTTGAGTGCTAATTTGGCATATTGTAACAAATTAAGAGTAGACATTTGCCCCTATGGTACAGCTGTACTATATTTCATTATTATTCTTTCTGGTATACATGTTTCACACACACACACAGACAGACACATACAGACAGACAGACAGACACACACACACACACACACACACACATATACATACATAGAAAATATTATAAATTACTACAGAAAGGCTGAAGAATGAGTGTATAATATTGGTATGATTCAACAGCAATGGTTTTAGGAATAGTTTATTAATTTTAAGTTCTTCTCTAGATGAAGAGTATTTGAGCTACAGTACATAATGAATCAAGTCAGAACTACACAAAGCTCTGGGCCAGGTACACTCTGCATTTATATAAAGAAAACTGACATAGAAGCTTTTGAATATGATTGACCATGGGCACAACTTTGCTTTGAACAGCGCTAGGGGAGGAAGACAAACCGGGTGTTGTGTTCAGTTCAGCTGCCTCTCAGATTCATGTTTCCTTTTAGAAATCAAAATGAGCCTTTTCAGATAGTGGTGGCCACATGTTCCCAGCATCCCCAGAATAAATAGTGCCAGTGCTGGTGAATGCCTCTGCAACCTCTTTGGGAATCAATCTTCATCCAGTGTCCCACTCCACCAAACAAGCCCCTTCCATCCCGCACACCAACACTTGTGGCCAAACCTCCAGGAAATTACACCCAGTCCTCCACTCCAGTGTGGGGCGCCGTCTAGCAATCTTTAGCCAGGCTGGGCTCTCGTCCCCCCAGCCAAGCCAAGAGTCACAACAAGGTACAGTATCTGGTCAGAATCATTACTTTAGAACTTTCCTTGACATCAGTACAAACTTTTATCTATGACAATACTCACATGTTCATAGAAAAGACACAAGACTACACTTTTCTGCTGAACTTCACAAGAACTTACTAAATGTTACACACACACACACACACACACACACACACACACACACACACACACACACACACAAACTGGTAAACATGTTCATCCCATACAAGAGGACCGTGTACTGACACTACAGGCAATGGTTACACGGGAATATCAGTCAGTAAGTGTATGACTGATTTTACAGTTTAGAAGAAGTGTCTCAGACACTTAATATTTTGCTAGCAACATTTCACTGAGATACATCCAAACCTTTTATCATGTCTGGATGTAGACATAACAATGCAATATTACTGGATAAAAAAATCAAAGCATGTCACAAGAACACAAAACATTTGCCAACTAATCAACTCTTTAACAGCACACGAACAACCTGTTCAGGATGTCTGGGGAAGGTAGTGCACCACCAGACACTTTCTACTCAACATGTTCCCAGAGAGCAGCTTTGCTTCTCAGGTGCTCAGCTTGGCAGTGGTGACCCCCCTGCTAGCACAGAGAACCCAGCAGACATGCAGCACACATGCAGCCAATAAGCCAGCGTCCTTTTTATGAGACATACGGTGATGTAGTGTCCGCTACACACGTCAACTTGTCCTTTGCAGAGCCTGAAGTGACCTCTAAATTCTGAGTAGCTAAAAACGGAACGATATAATTTACAAAATGTTTCATTTTTTTATACCAAGTTTGAGCTCACTCTAAAATACTAAAAAAAAAAAAAAAACAAATAAACAAACTCGTAAATCGTCAGCACGACTCTATAACATTCGATACGTTTAGATTATTATGAACCGTAATGACAGCCTAGCTGATAATTATTTCTGAATCATAAAGTCACTGTTGTGTGAATGTTGTGGACGTGTTGGGGAGACTCTGAAGCCACGTGGACGCGCTGGGGCGCGCGTCCGTACCCAGAGCCGCTAGCCCACTGTGGTCTCCAGAGCGCTTGGTTTTCCTCACACAACACTTCACCCATTATGAACCTCACATGATTATCGGGGAATTTTTACTTTTTTTACTAAAACTACATTTTCTTGAACAAGAATGGAAGACAGTACTGAATCGGATGAACGTGACAAAATGTGGAGCGATCGGGCCGAAGGTAGCACACAGGCTAATGCTAACGAGCGGGACCCACCCAGCAAACACCGATTTATCTCCTGATTTAACAGTTAACGCCTCTTTTATGACCTGACACTACGTGAAGAACCATAAACGACCCTAAAAGTGTGTTTAATGGTTAGCTGGCGTTACACAAGTGTGTTCTGGTCTGCGAAGACTGAACGTTTCTCTCGGTTTTTTTTTTGTTATTTTTGTCGTAGGAACCGCAAGTTGGTTCGTGAGGACCGCTAAAGTGGCCGTGGCCGTGGCCGTAATCAAGAGCAGGCCGCCGGGCAGGAGCGGCAGGCAGCAGGCCGAGCACCTGGCCGCCACACTCGTCCGCGCGGACGCGCGCTGGGAGGCGGAGGCGCGCGGCCTGAAGCTGGAGGTGCTGCGGCTCCGGCAGGAGCTCGTGCACGCGCGGCTGCTGCGCGCGCCCGGGGGTGCGTGGCGCGCGGCCGCCTTCGGTCGGGGGTGGTTGGGGTGTGTGTGCAAGGTTCACGTAACTTGTAAATTAATGTGGCGAGCTGATGAGTCTCTGCACACTTCACATGCGAAATAACGTGTGGAGGCACTAAGGCAGAGCCGTGGGTTTGTTATATTGTTAGCGTATTTTATTCAGCTTTATTTGATACTTTGCTAAATTATTTAACGTTACGTTTGATGAGGAAAACGCACTAAGAGTAGTGGCAATGGCTTTAATTAATGGCTTTTCCCAATAAGCAAAGAGCTACTTTATAGTCAGAGCTACTTTTTTCTGTGAGATTTTCTCTGACCCATAGAGAAAGACCTTGAAAAGTTAATTTATTATATTTTTTTTACATACAGCTTAAGTGATGCACCTTGAAATCACTATTAGGATCCAACCGTGTTAAATAACTGATTAGCAAATGACCACGATCGTCCTACAGGTGGCGCTGTGGTGAAATCTCTCTCTCAAGACCTAACAGAGGGCCATCTCTCAGAGAGAGACTCCGGCTGTGGGACCGGCAACAACACGCAGACCCTGTCCCGGACCCCCGACCCAGAAGACACGTGCTTCCCCTCGTCTACCGTCCCTCTGTCCTCTGTGTGTCCCAGTCGGGTGTCTTTCCCTCCCCTGGGCCACGGAGGCTCGCGAGAGCGCACCCTTTCAGAACACACACGCTTCCTTCAGGACCTGAGTGGTCTGGGGCGGGTGGACGGCCGGGCCCTGGCCCTGCGCGGAGACGGCACCGTGGTGTGGGACTCTGTCCTCCACCTGCTCGGTGCTGTGGTGGAAGCCTACAGGGAGGCTGGTGTCAGGGGTAGGGCCCTCCCCCAGCCGGGCCTCCTCACACAGGCTTGTCAGGTGGTGGCACGGGTCCTGGATGAGACAGGGATCCACCAGAGGCCTCCTGCCGTGTGTGTGGGCCAGGCGGAGGACTGTCTGAAAGAGTTGGTCGATCTCCTACTAAGCAACAATCAGCTCAATAAGGTAAGCAAAGTCCAGAGTAACGCACTCTTAATATAATAGACTCTTGGGCTGGTCCTGTTGGCATAGGAGACTTATTGTGAATTACAGTCCACTGGTTTAGTCTTTAAGTCCCAGTGGAGTGGGTTGGAAAATACAATTTCAAAATCCTGCTGTTCTCGCACATTTGATTCTTAAGCCGGTTAGGCAGCGTTATTTTATGGACTGTCCCTTTAAGTTTATCCTGGCTTCAGCTTGGCCTGTCTCCAAAAAAAAAAAAAAAGAAAAAGTTCAACAAAACGTCCATTGTCGTCTCTACACGACTGCGCTGCCTGTCAGCATCAATGACTGTGACGCTCACATTGACGGGACGGCGAGATGTGACCTTTCCAGTATATCATGGTGGATCACAGCACTGGCACCTTCAGCACAGCTCCAAGGACAAAGCTGTAGGCTTGGCGCTTTCTAGATCAGATGGATTTAAGACAAAAACAAACAAAGAAACAAACAAAAAAAAAACAAATCAGGAAAAAAAAAATCCCTTGAAAAACATGAACTCTGGGCCAGGAGGCGATTTATTGGCTCGGTGCCTTCGGCTGGCGTTTGGCACACACACGCGCTGGTGTTGGAGGGTCTGCTCGGACTCGCCCACCCGGGGCTCGTTTTGAATCCGTGATTTTGACTCTGGCATGTTTCATGTGGAATGACGGAGGTATTCTCAACATGAGTTCAAGCCTCCAGCTGTTGATCTGTGTTTACACTGCAGCCGGGGGACTGGTGGTAAAATGCCCTCAGCAAAGCGAAGGGCTGCGAGAGCCGCGCTTCTGTTTACGCCTCTGCTGTGTTTTCGTTTAGAAATATCCATCTGCTTAATCTTTGGTTTTGTGAGGTTACAGAGGGTAACAAGAGAATGACACAAAAGACTGCTGTTGAAACGATGGTCAGAAACGTGGGTGAAAGCTGATATTGGAACATCGATTGGGGCCATATAATCAACACAACCTCCCGCTTTTATTACCTCAGCTGTTATTTAGTTTTGTTAACTTCATGGGCAATTCAAAGAAAAGCACAAAGCATTTCACAGTGAAGTACGGTCTACTGTGTAGGCCCCGTGAGTGCTTTTGCAAATTTATGCACATTGTGCGTTGGGACTTTTTCGGTATTTAGAAACACACTGACTGGTTTTACCAGACGAAATAACATCTGAGCTCCCGTAATAAACTGAGCTATCTACTGGTGGTAGAATATCAAGATTATTCTGTGTGTATTGGATTGCTGCTGGTCATTGTAATACAGAACCTTTTGCTTTTTCACTCTAATACAGAGCTAAGCAAGACTGGCGAGTTCCCGTAGTGCCGCTGACTGCATTAGAGGACTTATTCCCCGCGCCTCTCCGAGCGCCATACACCTCTGCTTTACATATGTCAAGCGTATCAAGTTTGCCTGATAACTACACTGTGTGCACGCCCTGTTTAAGAATGCATGCAAGCGCCTTCCTTTCAGAAGCGCTAATGGGGGGGCCTGTCATCTTCTCCCTCTGGAGCACGAGGCACCCCTTTCTTCGGCTTGGATTAATAGATAGATTTACACTGTCATTTACCATTTAGGCAACATTAGAAGGCAAATCGTATTTGCAAATCTCAGGAAGAGAAGAGTGATGCTTTGTGCTGATAGATTGAGATTGGAGTGTGTGCCATTTGGTGTTGATCCTAATTTAGTATTTAATAACGGTGCACTGTGCTCCGTGAATGATGGCTAAAATAATAAGCTCTGTAATTGCAGCACGCTCAGAGGCACTTCGCCCGGGCCTGCCTTTGAGTTTCGCTGGCCTGATGTCATCGATTGCTGATTGATGCGTGCACCAGTTGTGACAGTGTTTGATGGTGACTGAAAACGTTTTTGTTTTTTTCCCTTGGTTTGTTGTTTTGTTTTTCTTCATATTAAAAGTCACTCATTGTTGTCCTGGATATTCCTCTTCACGCTAACCAGCCGTGCGAGCTCCCAGATGTCGCAGACGCTCAGAAGTGGGAGACGCCTGCATTCTGTTGGCTGTCTTTGAAGCTTTTGGTTCTTCCTCTAGTGTGGAGGACAACTTGGCCTTAGCAGGCTTCAGGACCACGGACAGGGGCGCCCAGATAGAGTCCTGATGGATCACGACACTCTTTGGTTTTGTTTAATGTCTTTCCCTCCATTTATCTCCTCCGATAAAGCCGTGAGCGAGTGTGTTCTGCCACGAGACAGGAAAAGCCCTAACGAGAAGGTGCTAAGCTTCCCTGGGTTATTATTCCAAGTTTTTCTAACCAAACGCACACTGTAACTTTTTTAAAGATCCGTCTCCTCTGCTAGAAGGAGAGACATGGTCCTCTCTAACTGTCTCTCTCTATCCTCGGACCAAAGTCAACTTTGGGCCACTTCATTTGCCCGGATTATTTAAGACCACGAGGACGTCGGAATCTCAAACACAGGCTTGTTCAGATGGCTCTCAAGGTGGAATATCAGTTTCTGATTTACACTTGTTTACCGTGGGCACCAGAGTGCTGCAGTAATGACCAGCTCACAGATTTATTCATCATTGAGACTCTTGATTTCACAGGAAAAACTAATCTTGGACTAAAGCCTTCCCAAAATCTTGCAGGGCACTGAGGCAGTACAGATGTGGTCCCTATACGTGAGGCAGTACAGGTGTGGTCCCTATACATGAGACAGTGCAGGTGTGGTCCCTATACGTGAGGCAGTACAGGTGTGGTCCCTATACGTGAGGCAGTAGAGGTGTGGTCCCTATACGTGCAGGTGTGGTCCCTATACGTGAGACAGTACAGGTGTGGTCCCTATACGTGAGACAGTGCAGGTGTCGTCCCTATACGTGAGTCAGTACAGGTGTGGTCCCTATACATGAGGCAGTGCAGGTGTGGTCCCTATACGTGAGGCAGTGCAGGTGTGGTCCCTATATGTGAGACAGTACAGGTGTGGTCCCTATCTGTGAGGCAGTACAGGTGTGGTCCCTATACGTGAGACAGTGCAGGTGTGGTCCCTATACGTGAGACAGTACAGGTGTGGTCCCTATCTGTGAGGCAGTACAGGTGTGGTCCCTATATGTGAGACAGTACAGGTGTGGTCCCTATACGTGAGACAGTACAGGTGTGTGTCCCTATACGTGAGACAGTACAGGTGTGGTCCCTATACGTGAGACAGTACAGGTGTGGTCCCTATACGTGAGGCAGTACAGGTGTCGTCCCTATACGTGAGACAGTACAGGTGTGTGTCCCTATACGTGAGACAGTACAGGTGTCGTCCCTATACGTGAGACAGTACAGGTGTGGTCCCTATACGTGAGACAGTACAGGTGTGTGTCCCTATACGTGAGACAGTACAGGTGTGGTACCTATACGTGAGACAGTACAGGTGTCGTCCCTATACGTGAAGCAGTACAGGTGTGGTCCCTATATGTGAGACAGTACAGGTGTGGTCCCTATACGTGAGGCAGTACAGGTGTGGTCCCTATACGTGAGACAGTACAGGTGTGGTCCCTATACGTGAGACAGTACAGGTGTGTGTCCCTATACGTGAGGCAGTACAGGTGTGTGTCCCTATACGTGAGACAGTACAGGTGTCGTCCCTATACGTGAGACAGTACAGGTGTCGTCTCTATACGTGAGACAGTACAGGTGTGGTCCCTATATGTGAGGCAGTACAGGTGTGGTCCCTATACGTGAGACAGTACAGGTGTGGTCCCTATACGTGATGCAGGCGCGTGTTGCAGCAAATGATGTGTCTCATAAAATATGGCCCCCTGTCTGTGAAGGAGCTAGCTGATTGGAGGGATGTGTATGCAAGAAAACACTAAATCTTTTTAACATGACATCCCATTTCCAGAGCGGTGAGTGGCTGTAAGGAGGGCAGTGTCCTCTATGGTGGACGGTTTTAAGGACCCCGTCATAGTTGGTGGGTTCTCTGGGCCGTCTGGTGACCGAGTCTGGGCCGAAAGAGTTGAGGTTCGAGTCTCGGCGCGTAAGCGTTAGCATGCTAACATTCCCGCTCTCAGCAGACAGCTCCTCGGTGTGTGTGCTGTTCCTTAAAGCACCTTTACAGGCCGTAGTGTCCAAGATGGATGCCCTTCCATTGATTGGTTGTGGGTGTGGATGGCGTGTGTGTGTATTTCTCTGGATTGCTGATATTTGCGGTGTTATTCATTTGACAAGGAGCACAGACCTGGTATAGAATAAATAAATCAGCATTTTTAATTTGTCTCATTTGGCCACCCGTGAGACAGAAGGGCTTTCAGATGTCCGTCCACAAGGGCCTTCGCTTATTGGCTCACTCCTTCGTGTGTTTAATTAATTTTTTATTATTTTCAATTATCCTGAGTTTAGAGAACGATTTCTCTAGCGTGCCCAGCTAATTAGAGTGTGGGGTATTAGCCAGCTAATCCTGTGTTTGTTTGAGCTACACACTCCAGATGTAGTGTGTGGGCTGATTTGTGAGAAGACGAAGTACTGTCTCTCCCACAAATACCAGAGGTCGCTCCAGTTTCTGAGTTAAAAGACTTTGTCCTTTTTTTTCCTCCTCATCTCCATCTAGAACCCGTCAATTTGAGACATATTTCAGGCGTGGAATTGAAGGTTGTTTAAGAAGGTTGTTTGCCTTTTTCATGAATTCGTCTGTGATAATGAAAGGGAAAGGCGGAGGACGAGTCCTCTCGTTCTGAAGCACGAGGAAGAGTGTTGTTTTATGAAAAGTGTTTCAGATGTCTTTTGTTAACTCATAAAATGAGGATATTGGTATCTTAAGGAGGAGACGTGCACAGCTTGTAGGAGACGGCTGGGTTCGTCGTTAGGTGTGAGGTTCGGTGTTTTTTGTTTAGTTTTTATTCTAGGTTTTACTTTATACTTTTGGTAGAAATAGCTTAATATATTATATATAACACCATATGTTTTACATCATAGACCATAGCCTTTAAAATACTCTTTAACACAGGCTTGAAGTATGTTATAAAGGACACACCCCTTTAATACCCTATAGGATGTAATTGGGGGGGAGTAGAAGTATGTTATAAAGGACACACCCCTTTAATACCCTATAGGATGTAATTGGGGGGGGAGTAGAAGTATGTTATAAAGGACACACCCCTTTAATACCCTATAGGATGTAATTGGGGGGCAGTAGAAGTATGTTATAAAGGACACACCCCTTTAATACCCTATAGGATGTAATTGGGGGGGGAGTAGAAGTATGTTATAAAGGACACACCCCTTTAATACCCTATAGGATGTAATTGGGGGGGAGTAGAAGTATGTTATAAAGGACACACCCCTTTAATACCCTATAGGATGTAATTGGGGGGGAGTAGAAGTATGTTATAAAGGACACACCCCTTTAATACCCTATAGGATGTAATTGGGGGGGAGTAGAAGTATGTTATAAAGGACACACCCCTTTAATACCCTATAGGATGTAATTGGGGGGGAGTAGAAGCAAATGTCCTCAGTTCTGTCCTCATTAAGTTCCCTCATCACATCCAGAGAAGAGTTCTTAGCCTTTGTCACCCTGAAAAAAGCAAAACGTTTCTTTAGGGTCAGCAGACACAAGAAAAATAACCCTGCAGTAAACAGTTTATAAACAAATAACTTTGTTTGTTTGTTTGTTGTCTCTGTGAAAGGTCTATCAGAGGAATGTGGTTCCTTTTTACTTTGTAGAACCGCCCCAACAGCTGGATTTGCTTGCAAAAGCCATAAGCAAAGTTAATAACAACAGAATATGCCTGGAGACTGCCGTAATGCATTGTTTCTGAGATGTATGTACACGTACACACGCACACACACACACACACACACACACACACACCTTCCCCCTTCTGGCCATTTTCCAGGTGCCCCAAACCTTTTTCTTTTTTTTCACAGTGTAAATTCAGCCACTCGCACCTGAATAGAGCCATAGGCGTCTAACGGCTTGCAAAATGGCCTGTTTTAAAATGCATGGAAAAATAAATGGCTCCGTGGCTCCGTGAGGTAGGAGACGGGTCTGTCACAGAAACAGAACCGGTCTGAACCGTTTCAGTCAGGCTGAGGAGTCCAGCAGGCCAGACGGATCAGCTGACGTGTCTTTCAGCGGTGTCGGTATTTACCAACCGTTAGAAAGGAGGTGTCTGGTAAAATTGGTAGTTAGTAAGCACTGCGCTTCTGTGATCTCGATTCCAGCAGCTGGGTACGATATGATTTCACAGTCTGTGTGGTTCCTCACAGTGACACACACACACTTTGTTCTCCGTTAGTTTGGCCCCTGGACTTCATCTTCAGCTCGATGCCTTTCATAAATCATACAGTTAAGTTACATCATGAGCTGACGGCGCTTTAATTGTGCCGCTGCTGTTTTATTACGTGGGCTAATTCGTCTTTTTCATTTCCTGTGCCCCCCTCCCCAAAAAAAATAATCATACTGTCCATGACTGCACACCCCATAACATGCAAAAGATGCGTTTCCAGAAAGTTTCCAGGTGTTCCCTGTACCTGCCTGACTTCTTTTGCCTTGTGTTACGCTTTCTTCGTTATTTAGAGATACAGACAGAAGTTCTGAACTCAGATCGACATGCCGTAAACACACAGCCCTCCGACGGGACGCTCAGATGTGTGCCGAGCGGGTAGCAAAGTGGCGCTGCCCATCTGAGTACGTCCACGTCTAGACGACCGTGTCTAGACGACCGCGTCTGTATAACGTCTGGACTCTTTGTCCCCACAGTTCCGGGTCCAGGAGGCCTTGACGGAGTGCCTGCTCTGTCTGGGTGGCTCCAGTGTGCTCAGATCCTCGCTCGCCAAGCTGCTGCTGTCCGCTGTCTGCCACCTGACCCAGCACCTGCGGGACGCCTGCCAGGTAAGGGCGCACCTGTCTGCCACCTGACCCAACACCTGCGGGACGTCTGCCAGGTAAGGGCGTGGCCGTCTGCCACCTGACCCAACACCTGCAGGGCGTCTGCCAGGTAAGGGCGTGGCCGTCTGTCACCTGACCCAACACCTGCAGGGCGTTTGCCAGGTAAGGGCGTGGCCGTCTGCCACCTGACCCAACACCTGCGGGGCGTCTGCCAGGTAAGGGCGTGGCCGTCTGCCACCTGACCCAACACCTGCGGGGCGTCTGCCAGGTAAGGGCGTGGCCGTCTGCCACCTGACCCAATACCTGCGGGACGTCTGCCAGGTAAGGGCGTGGCCGTCTGCCACCTGACCCAACACCTGCAGGGCGTCTGCCAGGTAAGGGCGTGGCCGTCTGCCACCTGACCCAACACCTGCGGGCTGTCTGCCAGGTAAGGGCGTGGCCGTCTGCCACCTGACCCAACACCTGCGGGCTGTCTGCCAGGTAAGGGCGTGGCCGTCTGCCACCTGACCCAACACCTGCGGGCTGTCTGCCAGGTAAGGGCGTGGCCGTCTGCTCCGTGAGAACGCGTCATACATGCTTCAAGGCAACCACGCCTAACGCCAGTATTATTGGAGGTGCATTTGCTTCGGATGACAAAATGTGTTAAGCTAAATTTACTGAGTTATTTTTGATTTGTCTTTTTCTTTTGTCACCTCCAGTAATTCTAAACAAATCAGTCCTCCAGACCGTGTGAAAACAGAATGTGTGGAGAACGGATGTAATTAGGGCTGTGGTGTTCATGTGCACTGGGCCCGAGTGGCAGTGAAACAGGGCTCTGTCACACATGCGTATGTGTTGTGTGAAGGAGCAAACGCAGTGGTGTGGGACATGGGGAGGGGCGTGTGGTCTTGGGAGGGGGGACTTGGTCTGGGGAGGGGGGGCATGGCGTGGGGATGGGGTGTGTGGTGTGGGGAGGGGGGGGCATGGCGTGGGGATGGGGTGTGTGGTGTGGGGAGGGGGGGGGCATGGCGTGGGGATGGGGTGTGTGGTGTGGGGAGGGGGGGCATGGCGTGGGGATGGGGTGTGTGGTGTGGGGAGGGGGGGCATGGCGTGGGGAGGGGGTGTGTGGTGTGGGGAGGGGGGGCATGGCGTGGGGAGGGGGTGTGTGGTGTGGAGAGGGTGTGGGGTGTGTGGTGTGGGGAGGGTGTGGGGATGGGGTGTGTGGCGTGGGGAGGGTGTGGGGATGGGGTGTGTGGCGTGGGGATGGGGTGTGTGGTGTGGGGATGGGGTGTGTGGCGTGGGGAGGGTGTGGGGATGGGGTGTGTGGCGTGGGGATGGGGTGTGTGGTGTGGGTGTGGGGAGGGTGTGGGGAGGGGGTGTGTGGTGTGGGGAGGGTGTGGGGAGGGGGTGTGTGGTGTGGGGAGGGTGTGGGGATGGGGTGTGTGGCGTGGGGAGGGTGTGGGGATGGGGTGTGTGGCGTGGGGAGGGTGTGGGGATGGGGTGTGTGGTGTGGGTGTGGGGATGGGGTGTGTGGTGTGGGTGTGGGGTGTGTGGTGTGGGGAGGGTGTGGGGATGGGGTGTGTGGTGTGGGGAGGGTGTGGGGATGGGGTGTGTGGTGTGGGGAGGGTGTGGGGATGGGGTGTGTGGCGTGGGGAGGGTGTGGGGATGGGGTGTGTGGCGTGGGGAGGGTGTGGGGATGGGGTGTGTGGCGTGGGGATGGGGTGTGTGGTGTGGGTGTGGGGATGGGGTGTGTGGTGTGGGGATGGGGTGTGTGGTGTAGGTGTGGGGATGGGGTGTGTGGTGTGGGGATGGGGTGTGTGGTGTGGGGAGGGGGGGCATGGCGTGGGGATGGGGTGTGTGGTGTGGGGAGGGGGGGCATGGCGTGGGGATGGGGTGTGTGGTGTGGGGAGGGGGGGCATGGCGTGGGGAGGGGGTGTGTGGTGTGGGGAGGGGGGGCATGGCGTGGGGAGGGGGTGTGTGGTGTGGAGAGGGTGTGGGGTGTGTGGCGTGGGGAGGGTGTGGGGATGGGGTGTGTGGCGTGGGGATGGGGTGTGTGGTGTGGGGATGGGGTGTGTGGCGTGGGGGGGGGGTGTGGGGATGGGGTGTGTGGCGTGGGGAGGGTGTGGGGATGGGGTGTGTGGCGTGGGGATGGGGTGTGTGGTGTGGGTGTGGGGAGGGGGTGTGTGGTGTGGGGAGGGTGTGGGGAGGGGGTGTGTGGTGTGGGGAGGGTGTGGGGATGGGGTGTGTGGCGTGGGGAGGGTGTGGGGATGGGGTGTGTGGCGTGGGGAGGGTGTGGGGATGGGGTGTGTGGCGTGGGGATGGGGTGTGTGGTGTGGGTGTGGGGATGGGGTGTGTGGTGTGGGGATGGGGTGTGTGGTGTGGGTGTGGGGATGGGGTGTGTGGTGTGGGGAGGGGGTGGGGAGGGGGTGTGTGGTGTGGGGAGGGGGAGCATGGCGTGGGGAGGGTGTGGGGAGGGGGAGCGTGGCGTGGGGATGGGGTGTGTGGTGTGGGGAGGGTGTGTGGTGTGGGGTGTGTGGCGTGGGGAGGGTGTGGGGATGGGGTGTGTGGTGTGGGTGTGGGGATGGGGTGTGTGGTGTGGGGAGGGGGAGCATGGCGTGGGGATGGGGTGTGTGGTGTGGGTGTGGGGATGGGGTGTGTGGGGAGGGTGTGGGGATGGGGTGTGTGGTGTGGGGATGGGATGTGTGGTGTGGGGAGGGTGTG
>NC_135219.1:968405-1023405 GCF_052324685.1 Brachyhypopomus gauderio
TTGTAACCTAGCATTAGTTTGTTTTAGTTTCTGTCCTGTTTCTCGTTTTTGATTTCATTAGCCATGTCTCTGCGTGTTGGTTTTGTTTCTGTTACCGACTGCCCCCCATAATCCGACCCTGGACCGTTCTTATGATTCTGCCTATGGATTTGCCCTTAATAAACCTCGCTCTCCCACGCAGATGAGTTCACCTCACAATTACTCCAAAATTACTTCAGCGTTACAATTTGTTGAATATATATCCATGTCAGAAATATATCCATGAGAAATATAAAGATGCTCTGGCATTTAACTGTGGAGAATCCAATTCCCCAACCCCCCCAGTTTTCTTACAAAGAAAATCGGATAATTCAGCAACAACTGTCATGTGTGTCTTGTCTAAACTCTGACTTAACTTTTTAACACAAACTGCATACTCTCATTTAAGGAATATAGCATGAATGAAATTCTATCACTTTCTTCAAGATGCTAAGAAATTGATCTGTGATTTCTCAAACTCCCGATGACTACTGCAGTACATTGCTTGTAGGACTTCCTGCAACTTCGACAAATACAAAGCCCTCAACTTCCACTGTGAACATACTATGATTAACAATAGTTTTATGGAAAAGAGGGTTGTTTCTCATTTCCCCAGGCCGCTAAAAATATACAAGGGGTCACTAACACTGATCTACTGGCTGGTGGGGCAGTGGTGAAACTGTGACGTCGGATGCTGAATGCACCTTTAATTGTTTTGGGTGTTGGCAGGAATGATGTCGAGGCGGGGTGTGTTTCTGCTACATCACCCGGCTGGCCTTCATCAAATGAAATGTGGCACTTCTTTTGCTGAGCCCACAAGCCGTTGTCTGCCAGACTCCTCGTCACGTAATGACAGGAGCAAGCGCAAAGAAGAAATAAATCGAGAATGTTTACACGCTTTGGGGAGGTCGTGGAAGTTGCTCTCTGGGACTTTGACCAAAGTGTGAACTTTTATGAAGACAAAGGCATTAAATTGCCTTGTTGTGATTCGGTGCTAAATGGTTCTGCGTCTGTAGCCACAGCAGATGCTACTCAGTTTTGTGTTTTTGTTCTTTTTTTTAGCTTTGCTTGAAACAGATATTTCTTGAAAGTGGAATGGTTGAAATCCTGCCTCTAATTTGCATTCTGATTTCACTCCATTTCTCTTTGTTATACACAGAACAAATTAAGTTGTGCTGATTAATATCAGATGAGATGAGAGTGTCTTATAATCAGGGTCGAAACCACCTCCCTGAAGCACTTTACATCTCTGCCAAAGTCAAATGTATTTATATAGCGCTTTGATTATAGTGATTATTCATTTATAGTGCTGTGATTGACCTGGCATTAGTACATGCTTGATGACCAAAGCTCACTTTAGGGCATATTGCTAGCCTATGGGACTTGTGTTCGGAGCGCTGGGAGAAGTGAAGGATTTGAAAACGCCAGTTCTCACTAGGCAGAGGGACAGTCTGCGAAATACGTGAGCTAGATTCATTAACTGTGTATCAGGACCAAACATCCTCAGATCTGGGGGGGGGGGGACCCAAGCTAGGTCTTCTACCTCTTTTCCCCCCCAAGTTGTATCACTCCCCCATTTCTGTCCTCTCTTCCCCATCTCTCACTCCCCCTCTCCACCCCTCTCCCCTTTCTGTCTCTATCCCTCCGTATTCATGCCGTCTCTCCCCCCATCTCGGCGACGGCGGCGAGATGGAGACTGTCAGACAGCGTGGTGTTTTTAGTGGCTACTTGGCGTTGATTTATGTGAGCGTTTAAATGTTGTTTAACCCCTCGTGGAGATTGACAGGAGACATGTGACCCTGGCCTCCTCCTCGTTTGACCTTTGCTTGCATATAACTGTGGCTGCAGGACAGGACCAGGAGAAATGAGATTTTTGTGCATCACTAGTTGGGTGTTATAGTAGTTGAAAGTTGGCACTCTTGGTTAGCAAAACTGGTCCAAGCACAAACAACATGTTCTACTTCCGTATGGATCATCTTCCTTACTGATCAGTTATGGGTGACGACAGCTTATGCCAAATCTCTGTTTGGATTTCACCATGTTTGCTGAAATACTAACTCTTTGTTCTTTTATTAATTCGTCTATCTGTTGTGTATTTGGGTGCCAGACATCAGGGTGACTAGCCCAAGGTCCCAGCGCTCTTGCCAACAGATAACCAAACAGCGACGCTTCCGCCAGCGTAGCTGGGTAGCCTAGGGCCGCCATATGTTGTGGTGATGTCTGTAAAATGAGCTCTGTGGCTCGAGGGAGGTGAATTGTGTTGCCAGTTCGTGGCTGGAGAAAAGAGAGCCTGATGGAAACGCCTCTCCAAGTGGTGTTGACTGAATTCAGTTTGTTGCTCTTCTTCCCGCACGCCTCAGAGTTCTGCTCCTCCGTAAAACCTCACAGGACCTTCGAGTGTTCGAGTAAAGACCTGGGTATCTGTGCGTCTGGTCCGAAGGTGCGAGTCCCTCGCTTTCTATGTGAAGAGTACAGTAATAATGGTCTTCTCTACGAGATTACTGAGCGTCCATCCAGGAGGAACTTCCAAAGATCACCTTTCCCCTTGGCACCTAATTAAAGGGCTTTCGAGAAGGCCCACACACCAGCAGAGGTTGCTCGGTGTATTACCCTCAGCGCTCGCCATTAAAAGACAGCTTGGCTATTTTTCAAGACATGGCACATTAAGATGGGGTTGTTTCCCCTCATTTATAATTGTGCATATCCTAAGCGTAGCTCCTCTGAAGCTTCTCAAGAGGCTTTAAACACAGTCCAACGGGACAGTCATTTGAGCCTCCAAAATCCCCCCGATAAACGTCTTCATTAGAAACCCGAAGCATAATTTAGTTATGCATTAGTTACTGCAGAAATTGTAAGCAGTGCTTAAAGTTCGAGAGGTGATATTAAGACCTATTATTATTCAAAACAACGTTACGTTGCTGTTCTGAGATAAGAATAAAACACGCAAATACACATATAACTGAACTAAGATTCCCATTTTTTGACAAGGCGATTTGTCTTGGATTTTGACTTAAATGACTGTTGAGGCCCAGCAGAGCTCAAAACTTTAAAGGAGTAGGATTCTCAGTACTCATGTTATTGGCAAGGTTGTTCCATGGGCGATTATAAATGATTTGGAACAACCATTTTAATGAGATATAGTTTGATCCCATAACCTATACAATTTTAATAAGGAAGGGATTAAGAAAACCATTACAGTTTTAATAGGATGTAGGCTGAAGAATATCGACCCTTCTATACTCTTTTGAGGGAACTCCAGACATCTTCTCACTCTAGGATGATAGAACATTGACACAGACGAATGGCTGGTGGGTCCTGCTTGAAGTCGGAAATCAACCCAGAGACACTCTGTGGTATAGAGCTAAGAGACAGTCTCTATTCATGGAGGTAACCGGTCGTGTGTGACGGTCTTGGTGAAGCGTCCAAGCCCCGTAAAGGTATAGAGGTTTTATCGTGTGTATATATCAGGTCTCCCCGAACTGAATCACGCTCGGTTGCGTTTGTCTTTGGACTATAGCGCATCCATAAAGTCCCAGACGACATGTTCAAAATGGCATCAGGTAATTTAACAGACAGTTGGGAGTGAAAATGTCGCGGTCTGTGGTGGGGGGTTTTTGTTGTGGTTGTCACCAGGACAACAGGACCAATCTCAAACTTGGCAAACGAAGCTTTAAACATTTTCTGGATTGTATTGATTTGCTAATGTGTGGGAGCAGTGGAAACAATAATGTTATGTCTCATTGTGTTTAGATCACATCAGGCTGGTGCTAGTGAGTATACATAAATCTATTTGGCCCCCTGGATTAATGAAGTAATTATCAGGAGTGTGGCTCTGCCCTTTCCTTCGACAGAACCTTCTGTGAGACAATAGCACTCTCCACACTCCACACCCAATCACTGTTATTAGCACTCTATTATTAGACAGTAGCACTCCATACTCCGCTCCGTTACTAGCACTGTATTATTGGACCCCCACGTGAGCGACCCCCACGTGAGCCCCACGTGAGCTCAGAGTGCGTTCTCATCAGTTGTATGGGGTTTTTCTCAGTTTTGTTCTGCACACACACACACAAACACACACACACACACACACACACACACACACACACACACACACCCTCTGCTTCCGGCACGCATAGCTGTTCTTGTTCTTGGAACACGCTGACCGCTGCTGTTTGGATTGCAAGTAAATTTGCAAGTAAACAGCAGGAGGCTAGAGTGATAGACAGAAATAATGATTGTGGGCTATCCAAATGATCAAACTGAAATTATGATTGTTTCCTATCCAAATGATCAAACGAAGATAACGTTGGCAGAGGTTTTGTTCACAAGGTGTTTGGGAGAAATTGTTTGTCTTACTACATGTCTAAATAAATGAATAATTCCACAGCTTTTGATAAATAATCCCTTTTACCTGTGAATAATTTAGCGTCTTGACTCAATATTTGCAGCTTTGGTAGAGCGGTTTGTAACAATATGTACTAACACATTCAAGCAGGCTGGCCTAACTTGGACTTCTTCTTCAACCTTTTGAAATATTAACTAGAAATGTTGGACAAATGTTGGCCACCCTTGCAGTGCTTCACAGTTTATGGCAGCAAACTAGTCTTGTATTATCTCCTTTTCCAGTTGCTGAAAGACTGTGTTTCTCCATCAACTGGACACCTGTGTATTTTTCTACAGCCAATTCTTGAGACTTGAGTGAAAGCTTTTTGATGTTAAGGACGGAGGTAACCGAAGCCCTGATGCTCTTCAACTGTCGGTTTAGTATGACTGAGCTCCATCTGCACCGTGTTTACTGATCTGTGCCCTCTTGCCATGTTTTGCCAAGCGTTACCGATAGCTACCTGGTGCTGGAATCATCACAAGCCACACCTCCTCTCCAGACACAGTGACGGTCTGTTGGCGTTACTGCTACATGACAACATGCGTGTCCTGTATCCTGACGTTCAGGTCGGTTCCTCTAGCCCTTCCTGTGATGTCGTCTGCGGACGTCTCGTCCTCTCACAGATGCTGTGTCTGCAGCTCGCCCCGGGGGCTCAGATCTGAGCGTCTCTATCCCACTCTCACGGCCGACGCTGACCTGGGATGCACCGCCGTTTCCGAGCGAGAGGCCGGGAGCCTCCTCGCCTCGCTCTTTTTCCGAACCTGCCTCACGATTCGCCGAGGGAGTCGTCATTGGGGTTTTGACATTTCAAGGGGAGGCAAAGAAATAGCTTCTTCTCTTCCCCAGCACAGGAGTGGCCTGCCTGCCATCCATTTTTATCGCCACTAAAGATGAAATCTGTGCTTTGGGGGAGAGAAGGGGGAGAAGAAGGAGTGAGACATATATTCCAAACTCATAGGGCTGTCAGATAGCACGCGGTCATACATTCCACTGGGCCCAGTCTCCGGCAGCCGGTGTCCCAGACTGGCGTGCGTTTTCCCACTGACGTTAAGGAGAAAGGTGGTGGTGGTGGTGTCGGGGTGGTGGTGTGGGGGTGGGTGTGTCAGATGATGAAGAGGTGGAATTGATTGGATGAATCAATGAAGGGCAAAGAGACGAGCCCATGGAAGGGAAATGGCCAGACTGCTCCTGTAGCGTTGGCCATACGCCATCGACCAGAGCGGCCCGTTCCACGCCACTCGCAACGGCCCCGCCATCGATGCACGCAAAGCCCGCGGTCATTTTGCAGCCGCGTGACCGCACGTTCACATTATTTCTTGCGGCGTGGCGGCGTGCGAACGTGTGTGACTCTTGTTAGCGGCTTCTGGGCCCCGCGTTGCTGAAGCCACGACTCCTCTGGCTTCGCGCCAGCCCTCGTTAAATCCGTGAAGCCCCCGTCACGGGGCATTCGACCCCCCCAGCGCCCCCTGGCCTCCATCGAGCGTTGTTCTTGCGGCTGGATGTGCGCTAACCCGCCACGCTCTCTGACGTGTTCGTCAGCCTCCCTGTGTCGGGTTCGTGGGTAGAGCGAACGCTCTTGTGTGTGAGGCCTGGGGGAGCCGCAGGAGGTCACGTCGCCGGTGTTTCTCCCCTGGACCTTTAGCAGAGTGCTGGGTGGATATGTTGTCCGTGTCCGCGCATAAAGAGACCAACGGAGAGGTTGATCCCAGATAAGTGTCGTCCGAGAGCCTTTTCCTGACGATTCATGAATATGGCGCTTTCTCTGCTGTCGTACAAGACTGATGATGGAAGTCGGTGATGACAGCGAAGGATGAAGCGTCCGAACGTTAAACACAAACCAAAAAAAACGGTGATGAAAGCGTTTCTGGGGAGGTAGGCAAGTCTCATTAGCATTCAGGCAGAGGAAAAAGAGGCACTTCATTAAGAGGCTAAAATGGAAAAATCGGGGGACCTCTGACTCTGCCTGTGTCTCTCTTTTCTTTCTCGGTCTTTCTCCCTCTCTGTCTTTGTCTCTCTGGAAACAGTGAATTACACTTACTCATCCCATGTCCAGCAGCTGAGTGGTCCAGGGTGTCCAACTGCACTGTCACACACACCTGGTAGACACGCTGGCAAAGACACAGCACGCTGGCAAAGATGTGAGCCACACCTGGCCGCCTCCCTGCGTGTGCAGATGGCGTTTAACTGAAGTCACGCTCAAGGGCTGGACATGGGACACTGGCATCTTTTCCCATCAGGTCTTGCTCTTAAACTCTGATGTGTTGTGTTCTACTATATTCGCTTTGAGGGAGGGAGGAGGTGGGGGTCTTTGGATTCATGGTTCAACAATGACTCTCAAGGACATTTCAGCTGAAAAGTTTATCAGTGTGCTCTCTGAATAAATTCATCTCTTATAATACATCAGAAAATAAGAATGCATTGGCCTCCAAGTCGTCCTTGAAACAACTTTCTCCACATTTTTCTTCAGCACTGAATGTATATTTATTTAAGACTAAGACCTGAATAACACAATGAGAAATTAAACCTCTAAGTAGAAACAACTTTTATTTAATGTATTTCTACATCAATGCTGTATTAAAACAGTTGACCTGTTTAATGGCTGCCGACCCTTCACAAACGTATCTCCTAGATGCCAGGACAGAATCCCAGCAGGCTGGATCTGTTCTTTGCTGGATCTGTTCTTTGCTGGATCTGTTCTTTGCTGGATCTGTTCTTTGCTGGATCTGCTCTTTGCTGGATCTGCTCTTTGCTGGATCTGTTCTTTGCTGGATCTGTTCTTTGCTGGATCTGCTCTTTGCTGGATCTGTTCTTTGCTGGATCTGTTCTTTGCTGGATCTGCTCTTTGCTGGATCTGTTCTTTGCTGGATCTGCTCTTTGCTGGATCTGCTCTTTGCTGGATCTGTTCTTTGCTGGATCTGTTCTTTGCTGGATCTGCTCTTTGCTGGATCTGCTCTTTGCTGGATCTGCTCTTTGCTGGATCTGTTCTTTGCTGGATCTGCTCTTTGCTGGATCTGTTCTTTGCTGGTACTTGTTTCCATGGGGAGAAAAGAAGCATGCAAATTCCACGTTGTCCGAAACCTCTAAATGAAATCTCTGACTTTTCTTTAATAGTCTACATAGGGCACAGTGAGTTTTCTGACCAATGAAAACGCCAAGAATGAGAACATCTTCACATGTTCGTTTTATCATTTTATTCCTGTGATGGTGATCTGTAGTGAAAGAGCACCACAGGCTCCCTCAGCCCAGCTGCCCAGGGTTTTGCAGCCAGCAGGGGGCGCTGGAAGGAGGGCGAGTGTAGCTTCCACCTACGTCCCTAGGAGGTGGACAGACACCAGACAGGGTGAGGTGCCACCTCTAAGATTGAGGCAGAGCAAAGTGTAAAGACCCAGAGATTTTTTCTAAAAGCCTTAGTAAGGGTGTGTGTGTGATCATTTCCTAAATGTTCACACGATTGGTTCATAAAATATTTATAAATGTTCAGTGCAAGAGTTACTTATAAATACCAAATTATCTAAAATTGTGCATATTAATAACAAACGTATAATGCCACCAGGTATCCAGATATAGCAATAACACTGCCTCTCCCGTTGGTCGGGGTTGAGTCCCCCCTTGCGGTCAAATGCACGAAGCTGTACCACTTCGAGTCTTTGGTTAAGACTCCTAACACTACAGCAGCCTATCAGTAACGTGACTGGAATTGTAAGTCGCTATGCATAAATGTTTGCCAGATTTGAAAAACGTAAATTTCTCAGGCTGCGGGTGATTGTAGCGTGGCCAAGGCACCAGAAATGGGCTTGTTAACGCAAAAGCAAGGATCTCTGCTCATGGTGCTGTAGGCGCTTTCAACAAAAAAAAGAGCAGAGAATGGCTGACATTAAATCTCCACTATCTGTCTCATGACATTCCTGGAATATGTTATTATCTAGGGCTACTTACATATTTAAAAGCATGACATGACTGGGAATCAAACTCGTGACCCTTGACCCTTGGTGTCACTAGAACCATGAATAGAGTATCAGACATCTATTCGGACATCTCTTGTTTGCAGAATAAGCATCAGTAGACATGCACGATCCTTGTTTTCACTGGAAGGCTTGGAGAGCCAGGATGTGGTACCTCACGGTGTTCTTCGACTGCCAGAACCGCACGGCAGGCTTTTAATGCAGCAGCACGCTTCGTTCGCCTCTCATGAATGATCTTCGCTCACACACACCCTTTGGTTCCCGCCACACCTGGGATTCGCTTTGCTCTCATTTGGAGACGGCGTGTCTTGCGAAATTCCAGGAACCTCTTTCTATCACAATTCTCCTCGCTCTCGGATTATTTTGAAATAGGCAACCCGTTCATATCGAGAACATTCGGCATCGCCGGTGCGCTGAAAGTCCGTGACGGTATTTAGTGGCCAAGCCGGAGCAGGGTGAATCTGAGAATGTGTACACGCTGGATGTTTAGTCAGGTGGCACCTACTCTAGCTGTGGCTAATCGATTGCTGTCCAATTTAATCAACTGTAAGTTCAATCCAGAATGACGGGTACTCCGTGGTGTCTTTCATGAGTCACCTGACTTTGGCCGAAAGGCAGTTGTTGAGTGAGGAGAGAGAGAGAGAGAGAGAGGGAGAGGGAGAGATGAAGTGGGAGCACTTTCGGTGATGGACACACTCGTGTCCCGAGTGACGCCTGTACATGCGTGTTTTCCTGACCCCTGTCATGGAGCGTGGGGCGTGAAGCCGCTGACCTTTCTGCAGGTGAGCGGAGTCTGATCGGAGCAGGTGGCGCGTGGTCGTGGTTTCACCCCGCTGCTCCACTCTGACGCCCTTCTGGGGATTTGCTAATGGAGTGAGCAGCCGCGTTGTTGGCCGCCAACTTCGATTTCTAAGTAAAATGAAAGCACTTTGTTGCTCACTCTCGATATAGCCTAGCCCTCAGCTGTGTGGATATCAGTCGTTATGACATGCAGCATAGCCTGGGCTATGTTTAGATTACAGGCTGGTTTTCAAACCAGAAAGGCACTTTTTATAATTCTGAGTTGTTATTGTTGTATGAACTATGTTATTGTACTACTTGACCTAAAGGCATCTGATGCATGCATGATTTAATTGCCTTTTCATGGCTGGACGTGAGGAGCCAGACAGAGAGCTCTCAGGTCTGGAGTACACGTCTATAGGACCCGTCTAGAGGACCCATCTATAGGACCCGTCTATAGGACCCGTCTATAGGGCCCATCTATAGGACCCGTCTATAGGACTCATCTATAGGACCCGTCTGTAGGACCCATCTGTAGGACCCGTCTATAGGACCCGTCTATAGGACCCGTCTATAGCAGTGTTTCTCAACCTTTTTTCAATTGTGGCACCCTTTATATGCATGCAAAATTTTAAGGCACCCCAGGGAACGTAAATTGTCGACGGGGGGGTATGGCGAACGTAAAATGGACACAAATTAAGTATTATAATTAAGTATTATATATGGCACCAATATGGTGGTTGGTGCCAGAGCGAACTAGTAACTCATTGAATCATAGATGTGGATCAGAGGTAAGTAAACTAGATTTTTTTATTCGGCGTGAGATATCGGAAGTGTGGCGTGAGAGTTGGCAACCCTGAAAACATACTCTCTGCAACCATCTCCCGGCCAACATAACACAAAAAAGTGATTATTAAGACAGAGAGCACATACTGTGACTTACAGTCAGTGGGAAACCTGCGTAATCACATGCTGACCTTGGTAAGGGTCATATGCAGGTCATATTCACGCTTTGAGCGTGAGACTTACGCATTTTAGCGATTTCACACGCTCTCACTTCACACATGGAATTTCTCACGCTTGAATATTATTATTATTATTATTTTATTATTTTTTTTTATAATCTAATCGCCGCACACCACAGCATATTCAGCCAATCCATCGGTTGTATATTATAACAGGTTGAACCAATCAGAATATAGATCGCGTTGTTGCTTGGTAGACTTCAGCCATCCCGCTCCCCAACCACACAGACACACAGCCGCTACACTATCCATCGCGACAGATTCCAATCCCCCCTGCCTGAAAAAAGCTCACGCCCACCAAACTTGAGAGATCTGGTCATATGAAATAAATTTTAATGATTTTTAAAACGTATAATAACTTCAATTTTTTTAACTATAAAATTTTTTTTTTTAATTTCACATCAGAATATTTTGACGGCACCCCCGATGAAGACAGACGGCACCCTGGTTGAGAAACGCTGGTCTACAGGACCCGTCTGGAGGACCCTTCTATAGGACCCATCTATAGGGCCCGTCTAGAGGACCCGTCTGTGTCCATACGTTGGATTTTCAGCTTTTTAACCTGTAAAATCTTGCTTCGTGTATCTGTGATCTTGGATTGATTTAGGATTAAATCTCCAATTTGCCTTCCTTAATCAGACCCCATCTCCCTTTCTTAATCAGACCCTTCAGCCTTCCTTAATCAGACCCCATCACTCTTCCTTAATCAGACCCCATCACCCTTCCTTAATCAAACCCCATCACTCTTCCTTTATCAGACCCCATCACTCTTCCTTAATCAGACCCTATCACCCTTCCTTAATCAAACCCCATCACTCTTCCTTAATCAGACCCCATCACTCTTCCTTAATCAGACCCCATCACTCTTCCTTAATCAGACCCCATCACCCTTCCTTAATCAGACCCCATCACTCTTCCTTAATCAGACCCCATCACCCTTCCTTAATCAAACCCCATCACTCTTCCTTAATCAGACCCCATCACCCTTCCTTAATCAAACCCCATCACTCTTCCTTAATCAGACCCCATCACCCTTCCTTAATCAAACCCCATCACTCTTCCTTAATCAGACCCCATCACCCTTCCTTAATCAAACCCCATCACTCTTCCTTAATCAGACCCCATCACCCTTCCTTAATCAGACCCCATCACTCTTCCTTAATCAGACCCCATCACTCTTCCTTAATCAGACCCCATCACTTTTCCTTAATCAGACTCCATCACCTTTCCTTAATCAGACCCCATCACCCTTCCTTAATCAGACCGGCTGTGGAAAAACAGACGCAAGCTCTCGTAAAACCCAAAGAGCGAAACACGTTTCCCCCTCGCCGTCAGCGGCACGTGCGTCTGCTCTGCCTTCTCCTCATTAAGGAGTGAATTAAATGATAAATAAACAGCTACTTCCTGGCCTTGGCCGGGGCTCGAGCGCAGGCCAGCTGCGTGATCGGCCGGAGCGTCAACGCCCACGTGGGTCCGCCACGCACCACGGCTGACGTGAGTCACGGACGTGCGCAACAGAGGGCCGTTTTGCGTGTTCTGTTCTGGGGGACGCTCCGGTCTGCCTCCAAACCTGTTAAAAACCGCACGGCTCGAAACCGCACGCAGGAACCATCAACGCCGACAGTGACCCGCAGCCTCCCTGTGTCAGACGAGAGCGTTGATGGTGCACAGCGAGGAATGTTCACGTCCACGTCGCAATACAAGTAGAAGTGTGTTTGGCCTGCGAGGAATTTCTCAGTGTTTTCTAACTTCAGGTTGTTATAGAAGGAAGTGTACCTAATTGCTTTTTTATGAGGCCTTGATGATAAAAAAAAAAAACCTGCTTGATAACATCCAGCATTAGACTGTAGAGAACAGTGCAATTCCAGCCGGTGTAGGACATCTGCCTTGAAAACCCTGGCAAATGTCGAGAAGAATCTTATGAAACAGGTCTCTCAAGCATTCTGCTGTAGTGTTTCCACTTACCCTGCGAGCCCAGACTCCTGTGGAGAGAGCACGCATGCACCGCATCACAAAGGAACAGCTGTGATAACGAATTTGTAAGGGACGTCAATCATATTTTCTGCTTTCTTGAATGTCAGAAATAAACCCACGCCCTTTGATTGGATCACGTTAGATAAAGCTTGGCAAATGCACTCTTGGAAAAGGCAGAATCGATTTGCTGTCTTGTAAATCTCTGTATTGTGAGCATAACACACTGGGCGAAGGGGGGGGGGGGGGGGAGCGACTGAGAGGGAAAGAGAGAGGGAGGGAGGGAGAGAGAGGGACACCCTGAAAAACAGCATGGCTGGAGAGCAAAAATCAATTCGTGGAAGTTGTTTGTTTTTCTGGACTGAAGACACTGGGCTCTGTCGGAGCAGCTAGCAGATGCTAATCAGCTTCATTTTGTTCATTATCAGAACTTACAAACACACACACTCACACACACACACACACACATAGCATGTCTAGCATGTCTTTGCCATCTAATTATACAGTGTTTTCTCACACTGGAAGGATTTGCAGTTATTTCTTTTACTGCGATGCCGCGTGGTTTCGAGTGTCTGAGAGTGTTCCGTCTGCACGTTGTTGTCTGTCGGAGGTTGAAGGTCTCTCTCCGTTCCGCTGTTTTCATGCGAGCTCGTCGTACGCCCTGTTGGACCTCGTGAGTGACCTCGTGGCAGGGAAGGAGAGACTGGGGGAGGGGAAGGGGGAGGGGCTGGGGGAGGGGTTGGGGGAGGGGTTAGAGGGAGCGGGGAGGGAATAAACGACTCGTCTGCCTCGTTCTCCCCGTGAATGACACTGCAGCACTAGCAGTATGGTGCCAGTCAATCACTGCTGGCGTAGTCCCGCCCACCCAGGGCACGTGACCCATGAAATGGGAAAACACTGCCTCCCAAGGACAACGCCACGGCAACCCAGCCGCCAGCCACACGCCAAAACAAACAAACAAACAAACAAAAATGTAATTGTGGTCGTTTCGATTTCAGCAACGTGTGGCGCGTAGAACGAATCGGAGGCCTGTGTGTAATTTACAGCTCGGGGCTGTGTGCATCATTACGCTGGTGCCAACCTCACAGGCTGCGTGTGTGAGTTGTGTTTTGGGGTAGATTTGATTTTCTCTCCCACACACACTTTAATGGCTCCCTGGACCATTAAGGTAGGAGGTGGATTTTCGGCACACTCTCTCTCCTACCTCAGCTGTCTAAGGTGACGGTTCTTTCATTCGTTTTTTTGGTTCTGGCTGAGTTCTGACTACCCATCACACCTGTTCTGTCATTATCAGCAGTAGTTCTATTACCGCGCCTGAAAGTTGTGTAAAGTTTTAGATAAGCATATAGCTAGATGTGCGTTGTACAGAGAGACCTTTACTGTGAAGGCTATTCTCTGTTCCTACGGCTTTTCCGATTTATGGCAGTAAATACGATACATCACTTTCTTCCTGGATGAGAAGTTCTTGTGCAGAAGGAGGATCATCTTGGTCAGCGACCTTGCTCAGTAGAGCCGGGCCTGAGTCCAAAATGTCCATGAGTGTGGGGTCAAGGGCAGGGACGGGTCTTCTCATCCTGCGCTCTGTGTCCTACATCCCCCCCGGCCTACTAAAGGCAATCGACTCAGAGCACAAGGCAGCCCTCTCTGTGCATTTAAATGTGCACTAATTCTGCAGAGAGAGGGGGGAGAGAGAGAGAGAGAGGTCCCTCTCTCTAGTACGACCGTAGCTGCTGTTTCTGATGCGGATCTGTTTTGTATGTTGTTGTTACACCTCTTATTATTTTGTTTGGTCCTTTCTTTCTGTTTCTCTGTCTGTCTGTCTTGCTGCTGTGTCTCAGACGCAGTGATCTTCACTGGGGAAAATGAGGCATTTTCTCCCCATAATGCCTGGGCTCTCTCATGTCTCCCTCTCTCCGCTGCTTTACACATAACGGCCTGTGATTGGGCGATTTCAAGGAAAAACCCTTGAAGATGGACCAGTGTTCGTGTCCTCCGTCTGCATATCCATCTTCTGCTCTCTATCGCACGCCAACGTCCGAGGCTGGTGCGGTGGGGTGGGGATCAGGGCAGTAGCGTGGGCCGAACCCCCCAGCAGAGGGCGTTACTCCAGCTGTTATGAGCTAGGGGTAGTTCTCAGTTAATGGTGGAACGGTGTCATGAGCCGTGGTGTGTCAAAATCGTCTGCACTCTTGTTTCTGTAGTCATGGCTGTATGGTTGTGATTGGGATCGTCTCACGGGTGTCTCCTCCTCAGCGGAGATTTATCCCAGGAGAACCTGCGTGTGCGAAACTGTCGGGCCCCACGCCGGCTCTCCCCTGTTCACGTAATCATATCTGAGTCATGCAAGCCACAACCAGAGGCAGAACCTGATCTCAGATCAGTTTGCAGGTTTTAGACCAATCAAATGGGTCACGGGGTGAGACCGAGGCACGGCCTCGGTTGGTGCTGTGCTTTGATGCTTCAGACCCATAATGCATCACTCTCCACTGCGGAGAGATTCTGTAAGACAGAGTCACCTTCCATTCAGGAGAAACCTCGACACGTGCCAGATACTTCTCTCCCTCCTCACATCTCTCCCTCCGTCCCTGGCTTATTGTTTTGATTGCTGTCTTCACCCGTTGGAGAAATTCCACACACACACACACACACACACACACACACACGCGTGCGCGCACACACACACTCCTTATTATCTCCCTCCCCGCCCCCCTCCTCTCTCCTGCCCCCGGCACTCCCGGAACACTTATTGCTCTGCGTCCCAGGACAGCCACCAGATTTGGAAGGAATGAGTTTAGATTAGTCATCTCGGCGTACCTTCTGGATCCTGTTTTGCTTTTTCATTTTCCCTACCACCACATATTTGATATTCCAATTCTCGACTGCAGCATCTCCGTTTGAACGTTGTTCTTTAATCATGGAGCACTTGGGAGATACTGGCAGCGCTTTTGTTTTCCTTACAGCACATTTTTAACACCACCTTGCTCCTCACAGATTCCTCCAAGCTGTACAGATTCATTCACCAGGGGAAGCCCTGAAGAAATGCTCCACGTATCTTTGACCTGAAGGACCTGAAGGACCATGTTAATCAAAGGGGCCAAAGTCAGATTTTTGCGCAGCTAAGGTTTCAGCTGAGGCGAGATGGCTCGATTCAGTCTCCATTATGACAAGACGGCTCGGTTCAGTCTCCGTTATGTTGAGACGGCTCAATTCTGTCTCCGTTATGGCGAGACGGCTTGATTCTGTCTCCGTTATGGGGAGACAGCTCGATTCTGTCTTCGTTATGGCAAGACGGCTCGGTTAAATCTGCATTAAAACGAGACAGCTCAATTCAGTCTCCGTTATGGTGAGACCACTCAGTTCAGTCTCTGTTACAGCAAGACGGCTCGGTTCAGTCTCTGTTACGGTAGGATAGCCCGATTCAGTCTCTGTTATAGTGAGACTGCTCGGTTCAGTCTCCATTACAGCACGACGGCTCGGTTCAATCTCCATTACAGCGAGACAGCTCAATTTTCTTTCCTCGGCTGTTGTAGAGACGGCTCGCTCCGTAAATGTTTACACAAGTATATTTACTTTTTAATATATTTATTAATTGGAATAGTTCTCAGTTGGGAAATGGAGGGAGAGACGGGGTGATGGAGGGAAGGGGTGGAGGTAGAGAGGGGGGGGGTTGAAGGGAGTGGGGTGGAGGTAGAGAGGGAGGTTAGGGGAATGGAGGGAGGGGAGTGGGGGTAGAGAAGGGTGATGGAGAGAGGGGTGGAGGTAGAGAGAGGGGTGATGGGGAGGGGGGTGGAAGTAGAGAGAGGGGTAATGGAGGGAGGAGGTGGAGGTAGAGAGGGGTAATGGAGGGAGGAGGTGGAGGTAGAGAGGGGTAATGGAGGGAGGAGATGGAGGTAGAGAGGGGATGGAGGGAGAAGGGTGGGGAGGATGGAGGGGGTGGAAAGAGGATGTGATGGAGGGATGGTGAAGGGAGAAAGATGGAAGGATAGAGAAAAAACGCTGTATCCGTTGGCTGGTGGGTGCTGTTAGGAAAGTGTCACACACACAAACATGCACACACACACACACACAGACACTCTCACACACACAGCCATGTAACCCAAATAAACATGCACTCATTCAACAGTGTAACCTAAATAAACACATGCACGCACACACACACACATAATTGAGCTCAAATATAAAACCTGTTCATGTCTTCGGTTATCCGGGTCCGACTACGTGAGCGTGAGAAACCACGACAGGCCTTTTGCGATCAACGGCCACGTGAACGTGATCTGCTGAACCCGAGGACTTCCTGTCTCGTTTGATTTTGCACTGTTGTGTCTATTTCTTGGCAGAACGCCGGGGTGAACGGCTCCCCTTAACCGGCCCCTGCAGACAAGGGAAATTATTCTGTGTGCTTCCGGGCCATCATATCATCACGAAGCACCATAAAACTGAACTTTGCAAATTTGGTTGTACATCATTCTTTTATGATCGCAGTGTCGCTGACGTCGCCTACGACGGACCTTTCCTTGCCGTTTGGACACTTTCCACTTTACCACCTCAACAGTTGGGGACGTTGACAATGACCTCGGAAGACGCCCTTGAAGCTATTATGCCGCGAATTCGAATTTCTCGAATTTCCCCGACGCCGTCCATCGCTGAAGCCTGTCAGGCCGGCTCGGGGGAGCGGTGATCGGAGCCAAGCGCAGCTGTTGACCCACACTCCAGCTCCAGCGCTTTGAAAGCTCCTTCGCTTTTCTTCGCCATTTCTTATCTACCCGCGGGGAGGTGGGGGTGCGAGTGGGGAAGTGCTGGTGTGGCCTACATGGGGCGGCGTTGGGCGGAAATCAAGTAGGCAGGAACCGTTGGGGTTTCTTCACGTGCGACTGCTTTACCCCTTCCAGCAGTGTCTGCTCTGATTGATAAGTCCTTGCTTTCTGATTTACATGTATTAATTTAGCGCTGACGGTGGCACCGGGAACGACTGGGCCTCTGGTGCCTCGGCAGAGGTAGCCGCTTCCAGTCCGGCACGTGACGGTCCGTTGAAGGCTGACGGGCCGCTGACCCCACGTGCGGGACTCACCGGCTCCCACGCTGATGTCTTGCAGCCGTGTTCCCTGAAGAAAAGAGTCGCACTTCCCACCGTCTTAGCCCCCGCCGTACGTACCCTACCGGCTTTCGGAGCCGTAGAAGGTCAGCGGTAGCTAAGCGGTTAAGGTACTTGACCAGCAATCAGAACATTGTCTGTTCAAAGCTCTGCCACTGCCAAGCCGCTTGATGAATGTTAGCTCGAATGCCGTAAAACGCAGTGGTATCGGTGTACAAGAGGTGCACGGTGTGCCTGGCGCAGACTCCGGCTACAAATCATGCAGAATAATGAAGAACCCTGCAGAAAAAGGTCCTTTGGCTGCCCTCACAACAGTGTCTGTGTGCATAGCACTCGTGCAAGGCGCTTGGCGACGTAGGTACCCAGCAACGAAGCAGAACAAGTGTGAGCTGCTGTCTTGCACCTGGGGAAGTTTTTCTTCGTGGTTGTAAGTCCTCCGGTGCCGGTTCCACTGGTGGACGGGGGTCCTGCTCGGACCCGGTTAAAGTGCCTCGTCTTGTTTTGCAGGGAGAGACGGAAGGAGAGCAGCAGCCGGTGGACTGGGTCAGGTACGAGAACTCCTTCTACGTGTTCTGGCTCCTAGAGCGCCTCCTAGAGGCCGGGCAGTGGAGAGGCGGGCCCGAGCACCGAGACCTCCGGGCCCATCTGGAGAGCCAGGTCCTTCCCATGTCGGACGAGTTCCCCCTGCTCGCGCTCTACATGTGGCGGGTCAGCGCTCTTCTCGATCCCGCGAGTGCAACAAGGAACTGAGCTCAGAGCCCCCCCCTCCCCCCCCCCACACACACACACACACACACACACACACAGTCAGACGGGGGCTAATGGGAAGCGGAGAGTTGCCGACTGGGGTCCGTGTAAGTTAAAAGTCCCGCTGTGCACGCTAGTCTGAGCCAAAGCTGTAAGGAAAAGGCCTTCCTCACGTTCCACTGTGAAATATGAAAAATCACTCTGTCCATGACAAATAAAACCAACCGTTGTTCCTCTCCTCCTCGTCTCCTCAGTTATTTGTCTCTAAAGTCTAAAAGAGGTTTACATTTGCCAAGCGTCTTGAGTGGGGCGCCTGGCGCAGACTCTGGATACAAATCTTGCAGAATAACGAAGAATCCTGCAGAAAAGGTTGTGGGTGGGTGTGGAGAGGGGGGTGGGGGTCGAGAGGGGGTTGGGTGTGGAGAGGGGGGTGGGGGTGGAGAGGGGGGTGGGGGTGGAGAGGGGGGTGGGGGTGGAGAGGGGGTTGGGTGTGGAGGGGGGGTGGGGGTGGAGAGGGGGTTGGGTGTGGAGGGGGGGTGGGGGTGGAGAGGGGGGTGGGGGTGGAGAGGGGGGTGGGGGTGGAGGGGGGGTGGGGGTGGAGAGGGGGTTGGGTGTGGAGGGGGGGTGGGGGTGGAGAGGGGGGTGGGGGTGGAGAGGGGGGTGGGGGTGGAGAGGGGGTTGGGGTGGAGAGGGGGGTGGGGGTGGAGAGGGGGTTGGGGGTGGTGAGGGGGGTGGGGGTGGAGAAGGGTGGGTGTGGAGAGGGGGGTGGGGGTGGAGAAGGGGGTGGGGGTGGAGAGGGGGTTGGGGTGGAGAGGGGGGTGGGGGTGGAGAGGGGGTTGGGGGTGGTGAGGGGGGTGGGGGTGGAGAAGGGTGGGTGTGGAGAGGGGGGTGGGGGTGGAGAGGGGGGTGGGGGTGGAGAGGGGGTTGGGGGTGGTGAGGGGGGTGGGGGTGGAGAAGGGTGGGTGTGGAGAGGGGGGTGGGGGTGGAGAAGGGGGTGGGGGGTGGAGAAGGGGGTGGGGGTGGAGAGGGGGGTGGGGGTGGAGAAGGGGGTGGGGGTGGAGAGGGGGGTGGGTGTGGAGGGGGGGTGGGGGGTGGAGAAGGGGGTGGGGGTGGAGAAGGGGGTGGGGGTGGAGAGGGGGGTGGGGGTGGAGAGGGGGGTGGGTGTGGAGGGGGGTGGGGGGTGGAGAGGGGGGTGGGGGTGGAGAGGGGGGTGGGTGTGGAGAGGGGGGTGGGTGTGGAGGGGGGGGTGGGTGTGGAGAGGGGGGTGGGGGTGGAGAGGGGGGTGGGTGTGGAGGGGGGGGTGGGGGTGGAGAGGGGGGTGGGTGTGGAGGGGGGGTGGGGGTGGAGAGGGGGGTGGGTGTGGAGGGGGGGTGGGGGGTGGGGGTGGAGAGGGGGGTGGGTGTGGAGGGGGGTGGGAGGTGGAGAAGGGGGTGGGGGTGGAGAGGGTGGGGTTGGGGCAACAGAGCATGCTTGGTGCATTTGCGTGAGTATCGGGATGGTTACGCAGCACTGCGGCTCGAGTCGTGCTCTAGTGCAGGACACGTCTAGCGCTCGGTCCTCATGGGTCTTGTGCTCCACAGGTCTGAAGCTTTTGGAGTGCTTGTTTTCTATCCGTAATGCTCCGCTGGAAGTCGGTTTTGGTTGAAAGTCATCATGAAGTCCTTAAACCTTAAATCCCCCCGATAATCCTAAATTAGCCCCCTTTAGGGTGGCTGTGATCCTCTGCCGATTAAAAGACTTTGATCGCCTACTTTGTCCTCTTTCCTCAAACATGCTCGCATGCGCCCCCTTCAGGAAGCTCAGGACATGTTTGTCCTATAAATCCGTTTTTGTGTCTCGCAAATGCGCCTCTGTGTCCGCCCGCGTCCCTCCTGCTCCACCTTTAAAGTGTCTCCCCCAACGTGCACACACACACACACACACACACACACACACACACACACACACACACACACACACACACACACACCACACACACACACACACACACACACACACACACACACACACACGCGTGCGCGCACCTCATAAAGCGCACGGCCGTTTAGAGACCCCCGTGACGATGGCGGGAGTGTCCTTGCCTCCATGCCCACTCCAGAGGGCCACGTAGATCCCTCCGCCCGCCGTCTCCCAGCGCTCCGCCCGGTTCCTCGGGGGCGTCCGCGCGGCCGCTGATACCCATCACCCTGCATATTGTCTGGGCCAACGCACGCCCGCCCACTCCTCCCTGACATCTCTGCATCTCTCATATCCTGTTGCTCGCTGCTCCGGGGAGGAACCGCCAAAGAGAAAAGCTTAGTCCAGCGGGGGGGGATGGGGGCTCTTACATGTGTAGATAACATGGCAGAGAGGCTGTTTCATGTTGGGGGAAAAACGCAGAGAGGTCTAGTCACACCATGGTGGTTTTGCTAGTAATCTAGTACTGTCCTTTTATTTGCAATAGTTCTTTGGTTTCAGGTCTTCCCATCTTTAGCTTCTACAGAATGTTCCTGGAGCAGTTACTCTGCAATCATTTTATTCATCAGTTCAGCAAGTTTGAACATTTCATATCACCTTTCAGACTTGCGTCTCTCCTCCACGTGGCTGACGACTCCAGCTGACAGTGGGGTTTTAGTTTGAAATGTAATGTAATGGTTTTGAAATGTGAATGTTTTAACACTCAGCAGAAAGGGAAGTGGAGTGACGCTTGCGTGTAGCTCTAAACGACAGAGAGTCCGTCTGCAGCCTGTAAAGTGTGATTGGACACTAAAGCTTTAGTTCCTCTGCCATTCTACGTCAGCACATTACATTTATAATGGCACGATGAGTTTGAGTTTAAAGTGCAGAGAGTGAGCTTTCATTTTGCTGCAAAACTCGTAGGTCCCTCAGGTAAAGTATATGTTACCAGGCGGTCCCATCATTAATTAAGTTTGTTTTTTGTTTTATTAACTTTGGCCCGTTTTAGTTTTGTTATTGTTGTATTATTTTTGTCCAGCTAAAGTTGTGCTGAGAGTGACTAATTGTTCTGTAGATCTAAATTGTGTTGTTGATTCATTTGAAGTTGTTGCCAACCAGAAAGGAGTGTTGGAATCCAAACCTCTGGGTTCTGGAAAGAACAAAAAAAAAATGTTTACTTGCATTGTTGTATTGGTGTATATTAGTAAATATTAGTGTATATTAGTATATATCGGTGTATTTATATACTGTATAGGTATTTAGATGCAAATGAAGACTAACTGTCCAGATTAGAGGCTGATGATTTCTTGGGAAGAATTTGTGTGGTAATTCTGCACAGTACTGTAAATCTGTCCTATAACTACAACCATAATATGTAGTTTAAGAAAACAGACAAAAGGGAAAAAAACTGATGATGGTCCAGTTACTTATTGGCTGCAGGGAGTTGATGGAGCGGTGCTGATGGGTGCGTGGCCAGAAAGCCTTCAAAGTTCTCCCTCTGTTAAAGCTGGATGTCAAAACTCATTACTCAGGTGCCTCCTTTCTGTGTGGTTCCCATCATGATTTAGGATAGCCGCAGAAGGCACTCTTGAGGAAGAGGAAGAGCGCTGCGTTCAAATCCCGCCGTCTTTTCTGAAGGGGTGTGGAGATCAAAAAACGGGACTGATGTGGTATTGGCGGGGGAGTTCAGTCTGAAGCTGCCTCAGGCACCGGCGACGGCGATCTTCACGTAAGATCTCGCAGCGATCGTTAAAGACAGTCCGACCAAAAAAAATAATAAAAGACCTTCGACGCGGCTTTCGTTTAAATGAAGTCGCCGTTGTGAAACGTTGGGGCAGATTTGACACAACAGCAGGCCTTTACCTGCACTCTCCTCCAGGCCGTAAATCACTGTCGGACTGCACAATGGCGTCCCCCGAGACCCCGCAATATGGATCCGGGCTTTATTCAGCCCCGGTGCGCGCCAGGCACTTTGGCTCGGATGGAAGTTGCACAAAGGTGCCCTCCGCGTGCTCACACGCGGCTGCCCTTGGCACGCGGGGGCGAGGGGTTTCGATTTAAAAGCGGATAACCTCTCCGCCGAAGGGTGCCGGCTTTTATCCGTGATTACACATTGAAAGCGATTTTTGAGCTCACTGGCTGTTTGTGGTTGCCGTAATGCCATGATCAAAGTGTCTTTTGTCAAGTTCAAGGTCATGACTTTCAAACAGAACACATGTCCATCGGAGAGGTTCTACCTTGTAAGTGAAACTAGGTAAAAATGTGGGTTTAAAACTTTTTTTCCAGTAGAAACAATATTTTCCTCCAGTGCTTTAAACCCATTTTTGGCCTATTTTTAATTCCATCATGATGTAACTTATTTACCATGGAGAAATGTTAACAGTGTATGCAAACGTTGAAAGCCCAGTTCATGTGGTGTCAGAACCACCTCCACATAAATATGAGTCGTATTCTAATCATTTGATTGTAAAGACAACCCCATGTCTGTGAGGACAACCCCATGTCTGTGAGAACAACCCCATGTCTGTGAGGACAACCCCATGTCTGTGAGGTCAACCCCATGTCTGTGAGAACAACCCCATGTCTGTGAGAACAACCCCATGTCTGTGAGGACAACCCCATGTCTGTGAGGACAACCCCATGTCTGTGAGAACAACCCCATGTCTGTGAGAACAACCCCATGTCTGTGAGGACAACCCCATGTCTGTGAGGAAAACCCCATGTCTGTGAGGAAAACCCCATGTCTGTGAGAACAACCCCATGTCTGTGAGGACAACCCCATGTCTGTGAGGACAACCCCATGTCTGTGAGAACAACCCCATGTCTGTGAGAACAACCCAATGTCTGTGAGGACAACCCCATGTCTGTGAGAACAACCCCATGTCTGTGAGAACAACCCCATGTCTGTGAGGACAACCCCATGTCTGTGAGAACAACCCCATGTCTGTGAGAACAACCCCATGTCTGTGAGGACAACCCCATGTCTGTGAGAACAACCCCATGTCTGTGAGGATAACCCCATGTCTGTGAGAACAACCCCATGTCTGTGAGAACAACCCCATGTCTGTGAGGACAACCCCATGTCTGTGAGGACAACCCCATTTCTGTGAGGACAACCCCATGTCTGTGAGAACAACCCCATGTCTGTGAGGACAACCCCATGTCTGTGAGAACAACCCCATGTCTGTGAGGACAACCCCATGTCTGTGAGGACAACCCCATGTCTGTGAGAACAACCCCATGTCTGTGAGGACAACTCCATGTCTGTGAGAACAACCCCATGTCTGTGAGAACAACCCCATGTCTGTGAGGACAACCCCATGTCTGTGAGAACAACCCCATGTCTGTGAGAACAACCCCATGTCTGTGAGAACAACCCCATGTCTGTGAGGACAACCCCATGTCTGTGAGGAAAACCCCATGTCTGTGAGGAAAACCCCATGTCTGTGAGGACAACCCCATGTCTGTGAGGACAACCCCATGTCGTCTTGCACCACGTTCCCTGACCCGAACCATCTTGACATTTATAGGCCAAGGTGTCATAACCTGGGAACCTTTACCAGAACCCCCGTCAGCTGACGGTGCTGTGAATCGTTGGCGGTGAAACCCGCCGGAGAGGGGGCGGGGCTTTTCCTCATCTTCTTCCACAACTGTCGTTGATCAGGGCTGACAGGAACAGGAGATCTCCACAGAACACTCCCACACCCCGGACCCTGTTGCGCGTGATGAAGCCACCGCACTGCCAAAAGCTACTTTTGATTATGATCATATTTTTCTTAGTCCAGCGCATTAATGTTAGGAGTAAGACGTATTACATAGGCTCCGCCCTCCTCACGTATCCGCCAGCTTGAATTATTTACACGTCTAGAGAATTGATGTGCACAATGCTGTTAACAAGTCTGCAAGATTAGTTTTTCTTTAATACTTATAATGTGGGATGCACCAGCCATAACGTTTATTTTAACAATAATGTGGGCACTGCCAGCCGCACAGATGTCTTTTCTTTTAGGGGGCCCTGTGGTAACACCATGGAAGTTTGCAGAAGACAGCAGAAAAGACTGCTAATGGAAGACAACCGCCGATCAGAGCGTGACTAATGAATCACGTCCCTTCTTTCCAGAGCGGGGAGGTTAATTCCATAACAGAAGCACCACGTTTCCTGCCCCTGCTGTCTTCTGGAAACTTCCATGCTGCTAGCACAGTGTTAAAAACACAGCGTCGTGTGTGCAGACGTATATGTAATGAGAAGGATCACAGACCTGAAGAATCAGGCTCAGTGCAGGCACCTAAGCAAACACCTTGATCACATGGTCACAGGACCTCCGAGGTGCGCTGGCGTTTCCCTCGGAACGGCAGAGCACGCAGCCAATCAGACCCCGCTTCACCAGGTCCACAGCAGGCCCGAATGTGGCGGGAACAGGCGTGGCGGCCACCGCCTCTAGGGGGCGCCGTTCACGGAGGGCTGCCGGAGTGGATCACGAGCGCGACCTTGATCGCGGATGGCCGGGCACGGCTGGGCTCCGGTACACACGTGCTGAGAGCGGCGTGCGCCATTCGTGACACGGCGACTGGGTTGATACGAAGTGATGATGCTCCTGGTGATGTTGCACTGAAGGAACGATTGCGCTCTGTTAAGGAGGAAGAGGACGTAGGTTTGATGATGGTGCAGTTGTGATATTAACACTGTAGGCTGGCAGTCTTTCAGAGGTTTTGTTCAAACACAGTCGTGGTTATGCTTGGATTGACATACATATTTAAACTTTAAAAGTATCAAGTTATAAACAGAAAAATGTATAATTTCTCATTGCCCTTTGCTAAAGGAAACATTCATTTGACTGTTTAGGATTAAATATCATATTTATTTATTAACATTAACATATATCTAGTTGTAAAGCAGTTTCACCGAATGTTGTGAGAACAATGTCTGAAAATAGAGAGTAGAAAATGAAATTAGGACTATATTTGGTCAGACTATAATTAATTTTCACATATGTAATGGAGTTATAAATATTACGTACAGCAGTAGTCTGAAAGCACGGTGTAATTGGTTATGCATCAAGACTTGCCCTGATCTCCTGAAATCCAGCCTAATTACACCCATTATTTAAAAGATCCCGCCTCTGTAATATTACCGGGCTGCTTTATTGCTAATTATACAAAACATTTTTCTGATCCTAATTATGCCAAAATCTGCATATGGAAATTGTGTGCGAGGTGGGGGGGGGTGACAGACAATGACATCAAACAGCACTTGTTCATGCACTAGAAGAGAGGGACAGAGATACGGATGAGTTCAGTCTTACTCTTTTGCACTGTGGTGTACTAGTAGTGTTGCTGTATCAGAGCTGTGCTGGTACAGACTGCATTAGCTGTAACCTTCTCCCCGAATACTTGAATTCTGTCTTTACCTCATGTACGTTAGCCAGCGCATCATTTTAAGAAAAGATGAACAAGACCACAGACATACACCCGTCACAGCTGTTCTGATTGCCGATAATACCACATTCCCTTAACCGACTGCCGTTTCTACTTAGCGAAAATGTTTTTTGAAGGATGTAACATGAGTTAACCTACATGCTGTGTGATAATGATTTCATTTAAATGCCGACAGCTTCATATGTTGTGGCTAGTATGAAATAATCTCGCGGGCAGTGAACTCAAGGCAGAAGATCTTCTTAAATGGTATGAGTTATCAAAACGAACTCTAAACGACCAGGCTGTCCATGTTCTCCACCTTCAGTGTTGTGGGATGGAGATTTCAGGTGTGCTGCCTGTCTGGGTGTGTCAGGGCATGTTTGTCTACTTAATTCCAAGTCCCCTTCACCTTATTTACCAGGGACTTCATTACTAACTGAAATAGAAGCTTGGACAATTACCGGACACGCTGATTGGTTTACGTGTTCTGATTAATTGAGGGGACGAGGAATCCATTTATTTACAAAAACAAATTAAACCGCAGGACATCACCGCCATTTAGCCTCGCCAGGCATGAAAAGTCATATCAAGATGTTTTTTGTTTTCTAACGTCATTCAGGAAGGGACAACCACAGCCCACATTGTTCTTCATCCTGTACGCTGGTGCCTTTTAGCGCAGGTGCTGTGTGGGAGCTTCTTCTTCTCATAGGTGTGGCCAGGGTCCGATCTGACCACCTGTTTGCTCCCCGTGGGGCGAGACCTCCAGGGGTCATATCTGTCACCCGAGCCCGATGGTTACACACCCATGCAATTAAGAGGGCTTTAGTAATGTCTGCCTGGCGGGGCCGGTGTGGTTCCCAGTAGATGCACTCGCTGGTCTTTTCCTCTGCTAAATATCACAGATCTAATGGCTCTTTTGCCACCATTCAGTCCAATTGGGTCACATTTTGTCAGCATTTCACCATCACCATCAGACATTTGTCTCCGTGCCAGCACCCTATGTACTTCACTAGGGTTAGAGATTAATGCAACTCAAATCTCCCAAGATTTCATTCAACTAGCCAGAATCACAAGACCCTCATATTACTGATCACCTGTCTGACCTCCTTTAACTCAAACAAAAATGGCACCTCGTCATTTTCCTCTGTGGCAATGATAATAAAATGAAACGCGCCAAGACTAGTATCAACATGAGCTTTGTTTTGTTTGGGTGGGAGTTTTTTGTTTGTTTTTATGATTGAGACAGATTTCTGCATTTTCCACTGTCTCCTTCTAATTCAATATCTCAACTGGTCATGATGAAATATTGGACCCTATGGCACCGACATGCTGACTGTCATATTTTACCGGAGAGAAGATGTAAACGCAATGGAAACCTTTAAATCCCAATCAGGATTTGATTTTGCAGACCAACTTACAGATTTTGTGGTGTGCCATGGCCATGCGGTAATATATGCGACATTTGAAACCATTTTGGAAAAACAGAAAACTGAATGCTGTATTTAAAAACAGAAGAAACCTCACGCCTGCTACGTAAAGTTTGATGTGATCACACTTGTCAGTTTGCTTGACCAACATTTGAAAGCTGCCCATGACGGGTGCGATTGGATTTTCAGTTTGATTTTTTCAAGGTTTAAGGATTTCAACGTCTCACTCCTGAAGCATTAGCTTGTATTTTTAATCCCATATATGCTAAACTAATTCAATAATTGCAATAGGGCTTCATTTTGCCACCTCCCAAATGCACGCGTGACTCTGCAGCGCACGGCGCGGTACCCAGAGGATTTCAGCAAGCTGCCATCAGTCCCTTTTAGAGAATTAAACCTTGTCCCAGTTGATCTGCACTATTTACAGCTCATTTTTCAGTTTTTTCTCTCTGAAATGCACCACATGACTTTAGTGCAGGGTTCAGGATCACGTCACTGAACTGATCTCCTGTCATTGCGCAGCTCAACTAAACCAGTGCAGAAATATACGATGCAAGAGTGTTTTCTGTTCCCTAACAGTTTCTCTCTGGCATTCTGCTCATTATCTAATTGTTAAACATCTCTCTGTCTCTCTTTCTCTCTCTCTATCTCTCTCTCTCTCTCTCTCTGTGGATGGAGGGTTAGATATGATTCATCTTCCATAATTTTTTGGTTTGCTGGACAATTAAGATTGGCTTCCACTCATTTGTCTTAATGTGTGTGTGTTTTTGAGTGTCGACTGCATAACGTAATATTATTCCCAGAAGCCGTGGTGATGTGAAACATCACTGCTGTGTTGTTGTGCAAAGAAACAGTGAGGCATGGCAGAGAGAGAGAGAGAGAGAGAGAGAGATGTTCCATTGAGGCAGTGTTCTCATCCATATCTGCCTGTCCATCACTGTAAATGTCGCAGACACCAGGAACCTTTGAGTTTTCTCCGTTAATGTCTGATTTTAACATGAGAAATAACACCAGGGAGAGCAATCAGACAGACGTCTGCCCCAGTAAAGTGTGTTGCTTTTGTTGTTAGTCAAGACAAGATGATGCCGTAAAATGACGTTGACAAAGAGCGTTTGCACAGAAGACCTGGAGCGCAGCGTTTCCGACTCTCATTTTCCTTCTGTCACACAGCCATTTCTCCTCTTTCTTCTTTGATCTTGGAGGGAATGTTTCCTCTCCTCCAGAAGTAATTCATGACTGAAGGCTTTGCTTCATCAACTCAGACAAAAGCATATTTATTCAGATTGGATTCCACTCTGTAGGTCGTCTAGTTAAAGGAGAACCCTGTCCAAATTCCCATGCCAGATAAAAGCACCTTTTTCCACCTACAAACAAGTTATGACATGAGAATTGTGTGCTAAGTACATCCAACCCCCATTACATTAATTAATCGCCTTTACAATTATTTAATTACCAGTGTCATCTCTCACAGGGGATGATTGATTCCATATGGCAGTGCTAACAATAGACTGCGCTGTTGATGACCATATATCTCAGGTTTGTATGGATAAAGGAATCGAACATGGCGGTTAGTCAAAGCGGTACTGTGTTAAAATTCCTTTTTCTTTACATGTCATTATCCTACAATGTAAGCTGGTTACAACAAGATGCAATAACAATTACAGCACTTAACCTTGTGCCTGGATTTAATTGCTCGGTGTTGCTTCATAGATGGGTTGTGGTTAAATCTGCGCTGGGTCTTAAAAGCGCCATCAGTATTACATTTTAATGTCCGGTCACTGCTATAACTTTGTATGACGTCATGTCAGAGAAATGGCGTGAGGAATCTTTAGATGCTGTTGACTAAAAAAATATGATGATGATTTCAGCAACGCACGTAACCGAATCACCTCAACCCCCCCCCCCATGTGACGATCGTGATGTGAGGGATGAAGTCGGCTCTAGTGCGGAGGAGCGGTGGATGTAGGCCACCCCTCCAAGCCCAGGAAGCTCTCCTCACCAGCATGTATTACGACTTTCATGCTAACACGAAGGAGAGGGACCTGCATCGTGACGAAGCTCGCTCGTGCTGATCGAACGGAATAATTCCACATGTCCGCTTTGAGTGATTCAGCGGTGGCGTTAACAAGTCCAGCTGGTGCTCCCCTTTGATCAGGTCCCAGAGACACAATCATATCGCCGAGGAGCTTTTTCAACGCACTGCGAACCATCAGCCCCCACTTTAGCTGTCACAGAGAAACAATGCTTTAGAATAGAAAAACAACCAAATGAAAGTTCCATGATTCATGTGTTTTTAGAACCTCATTATGGAGTATGATGAGAATGTGCTAAAAGCAATATTCATTAGCTCTTAAATGATGCTGACATCAAAGTAGAATTTGATCAGTGGTGAGTAAAATGTGTTGAAATAAGAAAGTTCCCTCATCATCTCCTGTTACGTTGGAGTCGTCTTTGTCTCGGGCTTAAAATCACTTTCCATGCCGGTCCAACATTTTAATAAATTACTACTGCCCACGTGTCCATGATTAGACTTTTCAATTTCACAGGCTTTGCACCAAATGGGAATGTTCACTCATAATTTATGACCAGCTGATTTTTCCGGCTGTTAACTGCCCTTAGAACGAGACCGGTAAGTAGAGACCATCAGCTAATAATATGAGGGCATTGAGATTCCGCTGGCCTCCTCTCTATGTAATGAGCAGTGTTGGGAATGTTACTTTAAAAAAGTAATTAGTTATAGTTACTCACTACTTGTTCAAAAAAGTAACTGAGTTAGTAACTGAATTACTCTATAATAAAAGTAACTCGTTACCAGGGAAAGTAACTATTTGCGTTACAGTTAAAAAAAGGTTATATGCCAATTAAGTTTTTTTTAAGCAGTTTTCAGTCAGTTGAAATGAGTAGATCAGAAAATTGTTTAACTTTTGATATTTATTGCACATCCACAGACCAGTGCAGGATAAAATCCTTTAAAATCCCAAATCTTTGGGGAAAAAAAAGCAAAAGTAAACAGTTACACTATATAAAGTGCATTTACATCTATGAAATTAAATTCTCTCAACCTGAGACAACTGGTTTGTTTACAACAGAAGTAAACTTAATAATAATATCTCTATTCTTAATTAAATAAATCAAATACCCAGTCTGGTAGACGTTCAGGAACTTCAAGTATTTTCTTAAATAATGTTTATATCGCCTTGAAAGTTCTAGTTTTCTTCGGCTTGCACCTGACGCCATTTCGGCCTCTTCTCCGTTTGTGTCGTGTCACTCGCGTGCTTCGGCGTGCGTGTAAAAACACTGGCTCTGATTGGCTATCATAACGCTGCCTTAGCCAATTGCTTACTGACTTGTTAAGTTAAACAGGTGTTACACCGAGAACTGTGACCTATCGGGATCTGTTACTCCTCACTAGCCTGGGCAGCGGTCCGCTCGCATTAGTATATCAGTATATAGTAACGCACCGCTTTTAATGACCAGTAACGTAAACGGTGTTGTAACGACAGGAAAAGTAACTAATTATATTATCCCGTTACTGACAAAATGACGACGTTACCTAACGCCGTTATTTTTAACGGCGTTATTCGCAACACTGGTAATGAGACCTTAAAGTCTTCATCAGGAATTTTCTGGACGGTGACACACCCACAGGTGGTAGGCAGACACGTCTCACCCACACTCGGCCTCCACAGAGGAGTGCCTCAGGGCTGCATCTTCAGTCCTCTGCAGTACTCCCTCCACACTCACGACTGCGTGGCCGATTCCAGCTCGACCACCAGCGTTGCATTGGCTGACGACAGTGCGGGGGTAAGTCTGATCTCAGACAGTGATGAGAGGGCCTGCCTGGAGGAGATTAAAGATCTAAAGAACCGGTGCCAGAAAATAATCTTTAACGTCAGCAAGACAAAGGAGCTGATGGTCGCCTGCAGGAAGAAGCAGGAAAGGAGTTGCCTCCCTGACAGATTGACGGAGCCGCAGTAGAAGGAGTAGAGACGAGAGTAGTTTCAAGTACGATCATCATTATCACGTCTCGCAGGACCTGCCAGTTTGGCCAGCGTCTCTACCACCACAGACTCCAAGGTGTTGTGGAGCTGCCACACCTGCACCATCAAAAGCATCTTCACAGGGAACATCGCAGCCTGGTGTGAGAACACCACCATGCAGGACAGACAGGCTTTCCAGAGAGTGCCAAGCACATCATTCACACTAATTTTGCTCACCGGTAAAAGGTGCTGGACCAGGACTTGGAGAACTGTGAGAGACCCCCAGCCATCCCAACGACGGACAGTTCTCCCTGCTGAGGTCAAACAACTGCTTCCTCTCCCTGAAGCACAGACAAGATGAGGAAGAGTTTCTTCCCACCCAAGCCATCCAGACTAACCGAAGACTGCAATTAGAACCTCACCCTCAAACATAATGTACAGGACTCTTCCACTAACCCCCCCCCCCCCCCCCCCCCACACACACACACATACACTCTTTATCTCTCCCTGCCCAACAGCACAGCATAGCATATCCGCTTCACACATTTTGCAGTTTGCTCTCTGCTCAACATGGGACGCTGCTCTGAATTCTACATATCTTTGTCATTTATATTTATTTAGTGTATATACTGCATATATGGTCATTACGTTCCACCTTTCCGTTCCAAAATGTTTTCTTTTTTTGCCAAGGCACGTCACTGCTAGCTGTGCTGTGTATGATGATGTACAGTATGTTCAAATTAACTTTGACTTGATTTCACCAAAAGCGTTCACATCTGCGATGTCTTGGTCGAACCACAGAAGAATCACAGTCCTTTTCATGTATAGGTAGCACATGTATATTGCAGTGTGATTGGACAGCCTGTGTCACATATGCATAACGCAGGGTGATAGGACAGCATGTGCACATCTGTCTGGACTGTATTATAGTTGTAGCTCCTAAGTACAGTAGATTCTTAAAACCTCCGAACTGGTACATTCAGTTTTGTTTCAGCACCGCGCACAGATCTGAAGGAACTGCAGCTATGGTTGTGGTATTTGGGTTCCGGTTCCACTTCGCATTCGTATTCTAGTCACTGCACAGCAAACAGAAGGTCTTCAACATCCAGGTGGCCAAACACTGTGGAAAATGACCTGTGTAATTGTCATTGGTCATTAGGAGAGCAAACAGGTGGAGAAACCCTGACTCTTAAGCTCCATTTGTAAGGAGTGCAGCGAAACTCAGGACACACAGGACAACTCTAGATTATGGTTTAAAGAGAACGATAGACAGCACACGGGCAGAAAGAGAGAGAGATAATGATAATAAGGCATAGAGCTGCCAGATTATGTTTGAAAAGGGGCTTTATTGATTCTGACATCAGTCAAAAAAAATAAAAAGATCTCAGCTGGGTCATGCTTCAGCATACAAAAATCCTCAAAACACCCTTAATGTATGCTAGGTCCTGTCATTTCTGCTTGAAATGTAGGTGAGTCATCACTACCAATGTTGCAGAACGGGGAATTTGGGGAAAATGTGTGTGTGTGTGTGTGTGTGTGTGTGTGTGTGTGTGTGTGTGTGTGTGTGTGTGTGTGTGGATTTATATACAGAAAAAAGTGGATTTTTTCTGTAAGGCTCTTAATAGTTGTTGATACCCAGAGGTGGAATAAGATTATGATGTCTTAGAGGAGGGAGAGAAAGTCAAAAGGATGTTATAATCAATTCTGGATTAAATAAAAGCGATAATCTTGCTCTTCCTCGTGCGCTTCGTGTGCAGATGGAATAAATAGTACGTCGAGAATGATTGGTGACTGCGGCTAGAGGAAAAGATCATTGAAAGTTGGAGAATATGTAGTGGCATTTTTTTCTTCTCACTTGGGTGGTTAATTTATGTACATCCTCCAGACTACCCCGACATAAACAGAAGTCCAGTGGAATACCGCATTGCTTTATCCATCTGTTAACTTTAATGCTGCTTTCGTGGCAGGCATCATCAAGAACAACCTTGAAATGGTCCTTGGTAATGATAAATGGGAATGTAAACAAAACCATAATTAAAATGTAAATCAACTGGGTGATGTGATGGTTTTTTTTTTCATCCACCAAGGTCTTTGTAATTGTTGCCCCTGAAAAGCCCTGTCGCAGGGCATAGCCTAGGAGCTGAACCCAAACACCCCCTCGGTGCTGAAGATTCAGTCGATCTATTGATCTCCCCCACCCCGTTTTTTTAATTTAGATTTGGAGGAGTTGGTGATATCTGTCAGTTTATTGCTGCCAAGCTGTCAGCACCACCCTCATGTTGTTGAAACTCGGGCCCAGAGCCGAACTGGTGGAAGAAAGAAAAAAAAAAAACGCTTTTCGGTAGCTGTTCTGTAGGAGAGCCATCGATACGGGGATGAGAAACGTGTCCCATTGACCAAGCCTGAATGCATTCAGTTTGATCTGTCACCAAAGAACTTCAAGCTCAGCAACTTCAGAAAGGTCAACGTCAGAGAGACCATGCCAAACTGATACAGAGGAGGAAGTTTGGATGGTCTGTTTCTTTCTACCTTTCTTTCTTTTCTCACCTAATCCATAAATATATATTTTGACTTGGGTACATCAGTAAAAGTTTCATCGGGTCAAACAGACTTGAATATACACTCCTGTCTTTCCTCTCAAGGTTTGTCATTCACAGTTTGAGCTGGCCGAGTTACATAAGCTAATGTGAGTCAGTACAACACATTCGAGTGCTGCTATTTATCCACTGCAGCAGGAGACAAGCTCACATTTTCAGCTGGTGAACTGAAGGGCATTTTTGTAGTTTTTGTAGTTGTTTTGTTACTTTGTTTTTTTAATATTACTTGTAATCATACTCCCATGTTGAATTTGCATCCACTGTATTTTAGGCATAACTATATCCAGAGACAGTTTTAGTTTGAAAATAATGCATTGTTTTGTATATGAATGTTTTGCTCTGCGCTGCCCACTTAAAGGAATAGTTTAGCAGAATTGTGCTCACCAGTTAAGAAGTGTGGGGATTTAAGGGTACAACGCTACGGAAGTTTAAATTAGAACTATTACTATGCAAAGTTTAGCACATTTAGATATAACGGAAATGCAATTTAAAATACATTTATCTGAAAATAGAACTGTCCCTCTTCTTACACTAGTGCAAATTTGAACGCCAGAAGGTAGCTCCAGCTTATTTCCCCTTTAAAAAAAAGTCCAGCGCTGGTTTCTCTACATGAACGCCGAGCAATTCAAACATGGTGGGAGCCTGAAATACAAAGCATGGTATAATTAAGTCCATTTGCATATCAGCAGTATTCGGTGGGGTTGTTGCTAATGACCCTGGAGGCAGGCGGAAAGCTAACAATGCTCGCAAACGTGGAAATTAAAGTTCATAGCCAGGGGCCATGGGGCTGAACTACGGTGAATCACCCCGCCTCTGGGTTGAACGTGGAAGAGAGGCGTCGGTCGCACTAATGGGAGGGAGGGATGTGTGGCCTACACTTCAGAGGCCTGTGAAAAGAGCTTGACTTTTCATGTCGCAATTTTTTTTTAGACAGAAATCACTCCATTAGTCACCTGCTGGCAGAGGGCTTATTTAAAGAGAAATAGCCGTTACATTTGCTGTCGGCTTAATTCCTATTTCTGTGGTAGCTGCTTGGCAGTCGCAGAGGCGCGTTACCTTAATGGCAATTGTCGAGTTATAGCCTCTTAAAAACGTGTTTTCAACAGTGCTGCGTGGTGGGACTGTGCATTCTCGGCTCGTCCGGTTTAAGAAGTCGAAATTGGGGCCTCGTTTTTTGTAACGTTGACACAACCGTAACCGGTAAACATCGTTAACGTGGGGGGGCCCCCCCTTCAAATGAATAACGGACGTGTCGGGCGGACTGAGTAACAGCGAGATTGTCGGTTCAGGTTGACGCAAGTTTTCACCGCCTCAACAACCCCGTCGTTCTTCTGAGAACTAATGGGTTTCGGGACCGCGGCGGTCCGCGCAAGTCCTCGCGCGTGTAGTCCATGAAAAGCGGCCCGTGAGAACGCGCAGCCGCACGCGCGCGCGCTTTTAAATTGGCGCTCGGTGGAGAGGAAACCGGAAGTGCGCTTCACCGAAGGAAGACCTAGCGCTTCTAGTCTCTCCTCCTTCCCGTCTGAAGACAATATATCCGCTGCGCGCCCCTCCACTCTAACCAAATTAATTCCTTTGTCTCGTTAGCTTCCCTTTGTGTTTATAAGGGTTCCTCGGCTTTATTTGTCCTTCATTTGTCATGGCGAGCAAGCGCAGAGAACCACTTGCTTCTGTTTTCATAATGAGAAGGAAACGACATATGCCTCGATAAGTGTGAAACATCTTGAGTGTTTTCCTCCCTCCCTCCCTCTCTCTCTCTCTCTCTCTCTCTCTCTTTCTCTCCCTCTCTCTCTCCCTTCCATAACCATGGTAACATGCGGATATTTTTGCCACGCGCCACCAGGGTTGCGTTTATTCCACGTTCCTGTGATATGAAGGAAAGGTGGATGAGCTGTTGGAGAGGCGCGGTGCTTGTTCTCATCTGTAGTGGCTCGACTTCTGTCTGTTCGCAGTGAAGTGGATTAGAGGACACATTTAATTTTTCACTCTATCCTGGATCAAATTGTTTCGTGTCAAAAAGTTTTTCTATTAGCTTGGCAATTCTCTTGTGCAGATAATGATATACATTAATATGGAAATGTTTTTTGTGAAATCTTGTCTACCTGTCCATCTCTCTGTCTGTCTCGCTGTCTGTCCAGCTATACTGCACTGGGCTTTCTGTATTCCAGCATGTACAAACACTCTCGTGCGCAGTTTTGAGGGCAACATGTTCTCCAGGCTTTGAAGAGATTAAATCTAGTGGGACACGAACATAGCTCTGAACATCTCCCAGATCAAATGCACACTCTCTTTTCCATTACCAGCCCCTGCACACATGCACATACACACACACACACACACACACACACACACACACACACACACACTCCCAACCACACATAGGATGGTTTGACCCTTGATACGGCCTCACTGTATGCCATGTCTTGTGGGACTTGCACAAACGTATATAAAATATCCTTTTGTATTTATCCTGAGGTCGTAGGACGCCGAAATGTTCAGTTACAAAATTTGTTTTCTAGGCCATGTAAAATATGTGTCAGTATTTCGTTTATGGGGATGAACAGCACGTGTTGTTTTTGATAGTTTAGTAATGCTACATTTACCTTTTTCACTCCCAAGCGACAGCACAAGTGTCATTCTTATCACTACCCAGTGTCTTCTCCATAAACATCAGAGTGAGGATACTGCAGCTGTTATTGGAAAGAGTTTTACTGCCGCCCGTGTCTGCGAGAGCCAGGTCATTTTCTGCCAAGTTTAACCACAAACGCTTGTTTATTAGCCCTGGAATCTTTTCCTTCTTTGACAAATAATAGGTGTTAGGGATGCTTTAAAATGAGATCATAAACTATTTATGGTTTAAACTTTAAATAAATGAGTCATTGTTTCTCTCTAATCTGTTTGTGTTGGGGAGATACAATGGCTGCTCTGTGTTTGAGGGTCTCTGCCATCAGCTAGTGATTTAGATGAATATATTACTGTGGCTGTATACGGGGGGGAAGCAGATCACCTCCAGCTGTGGGAAACACCTCAGCTCCTCAGGAACCTGAGGAACATGTCACAGCTCATGGAAGTGTTTAAAGGAGGCTTGACTTTGTTGCTGTCTGATCAGTGCCACTCCTATTAGATTCTCTTTATTTCCGTCCTCAAGTTTTGAGGAAATTTAATTGAATCATGGTTCAAAAGAGACATAGGAGTATTCTTTTCATCTCCATGGTTACCAGTAGCACTTATTTATGTGTATGTGTGTGTGTGTGTGTGTGTGTGTGTGTGTGTGTGTGTTTGTGTTTGTGTGTGCGCATTGTATTATATATTTGCATTTGTATGTTTGCGTGTGTGTGAGTGTTTGTGCAATAGTGTTTTGGTTTTTTTTAGATTGTTGTTTTTTTTTACCTTGAAATTTGTTACATTGTGTACTAGATTTCCTTTGTCTAAACTAACGTAATTTGTCCACTGGTGATAACAGTCAACAGGATGTCCAGTCTGTTTCTTCCATGTTTTTCCTGATGTCTCTATGCTGTTTGATTGGTGAACTGTACATCAGAAACGATTGGCTGCAGGACTCAATAAAGCTTCTGTCATTGTTAGGGTAATACTTTAGGTGTGGCTGACCTGTATTATCACTGAGCTGTTATTTTAACATAAGACCAGTGGTATACTAGAAATACAGAGAGAGAGAGAGAGAGAGAGAAAGTGAGGAAGGGTGTAGAGAGAAAGAAGAATGGTGAGATGAGAGTGTAAACTGAGAGACAGTGAGTGAGGAGAGAGAGAGAGAGAGGACAGAGTCAAAGATGCGAGTGCAAGAGAGAAATGAGAGTGGATGAGGACAGTGAGAGAAAGAGTGAGAGAGTGAGTGAGACAGAGAGAGTGGGAAAGGAGAGAGAGAGAGAGAGAGAAGACATTGCATCTGGATCAAAAGGCCCCTCATTTCTCTCCCCTTCTGTCTGTCCAGAGTCCTGTTGTGCTTTGAATCTCAGTCTCAAAGAACTTCAAACACCACCCTCCCTTCACACAAATCAGATAAGGGGCGGACAGGGAGGGGTGGGGGGGCACTGTTTACTCACTTCAGATCACACTTTCTGTGGTTCTGTCTGCTAGGTGATTGGGCCTAAGTAGGCTGAATACCAATCAGTTAATAGAATCTGTCCGTCTGTGTCACTAATGGCCACCTCTCAGTCTCTGCCTCCCCGAGTGCCGTCGCTCTGCGGTCCATCGCCGCCCCTCACCACGCCTGCTCCGATCTGCCGAGAGTCCCCCGCCGGCCGCAGGGACCCCTTTCCCCTCCCGGAGTCTTGGCGCAGAAACGGAAGGGCTGGTCTGGCCCGGGGCGCTGCGTGGTTGTGCCCGCTCTCACCCACAGCGGCGTGGGCACACGCCTTCTGTGCTCTTTTCCTGCTATCTGACACATTTGGATGATTGATTGGCCTCCAGAGCCGGACGGAGTTGGGACAGTGAGTGCCCAGGCACGTTTGCAGGGTGAGGAAGTGTAGCTCTGTAACAGGTACGCCTCGCATTGAACTCTTGTCCCAAAGACTTTGTTTTATAGCAATAACCGGGCAACCCAGATCACGTCGAGCCGAAGTTACAAAAAGATCTAAGAAATCTGAAGTTTGAAACAGTCGAGATGGTTTGTGACCTGACTCTATGTGGGAAGGAACTGCTGCCTGTCTGAAGTACTTGGGCCTTTCTCTGGTAGAAAGAATACAGAAAAAAAACACTTTTTAATTCTCTTAGTAATTCTTTTTAAACACCTCTTGCCCTACATCTGAGTGCTGTCACATCCCTGATTAATAACCACCATTAGAGACAGGCGGAGATGGATAGTGGAGACAGGGTAGTGAGAGCCCAACCCCCCCCCCCCCCCCCCCCCCCCCCCACGCCACCCCCAACCTCCTCATCTCTTTTGAAGATTCATGAGGATACCAAGCTGAGAATCAGAAAGCCGGCCCACTGCCCTAGGGCCCGTCTCTTCCAGGCCAGCGTCTTAATATTCGGGCCGCATCCCACGAGAATCAGCCAGGCCTGAAACAGTGGCGAGGCTTTTCCACCCCCGCCCCCCCATACCGCAGAAGGCTCGCCGATCCTCCAATCTCCACCACATATCCCGGATCGTACCACAGGGTCAAAGTTCACCTACAGGCCTGAGACGAGAAGGAAGAAGGAGAGACTAAAGGTAAGAGAGACGGATGAGTCAGAGGAGGAGGGACTGGGGGAGAGGAAGAGTATGAGAGATGAGAAGAGAGGAAGAGTATGAGAGAAGAGAAGAGAGGAAGAGTATGAGAGAAGAGAAGAGAGGAAGAGTATGAGAGAAGAGAAGAGAAGAGAGGAAGAGTATGAGAGAAGAGAAGAGAAGAGAAGAGAGAAAGAGTATGAGAGAAGAGAAGAGAGGAAGAGTATGAGAGAAGAGAAGAGAAGAGAAGAGAGGAAGAGTATGAGAGAAGAGAAGAGAGGAAGAGTATGAGAGAAGAGAAGAGAGGAAGAGTATGAGAGAAGAGAAGAGAAGAGAAGAGAGGAAGAGTATGAGAGAAGAGAAGAGAAGAGAAGAGAGAAAGAGTATGAGAGAAGAGAAGAGAGGAAGAGTATGAGAGAAGAGAAGAGAGGAAGAGTATGAGAGATGAGAAGAGGCTGTTCCTGTAGTTCAGCTGTGGATTTTCTAAAAAAAAAAACGTTTTTTTTTTTTTTAGAAATTAGATGCTTACCACGCTGAGGTTTCTAAAAGTGTAATGGTGTCATTTGAAGGGGCTTGACTGCTCTGCTCTGCCTTTCATATTTCTGACCCTCTTAGCAGTATCCAGGTCTTTCAGGATCTTTATTAAACTCACACTGCCCGGCTGCTTGTTCATCGTGCCGCTGCTTTTCCTGTGGGGAGAGGAAGTGTAGCAATATTACATTTTTCATTATCTTTTATAGGAACGTTGATTTTCATATAGCACTAAGATGGCATTTGTTTACCCCCATCATACACGCATAAATGATTTGATAAACAAAACTTACATGTTGAAAGTCATCCATGGACACCTCTTCATTTAGATCGGACCAGGGGCTTCTTTCGGAGGGGGGGGGGGAATAAATAAATAAAATAAAATTGCGCATAAAAGGGAAAAACATCTGTTGCCGTGTCCCGTAGGTAATTGGACGGGCTGTCTGCAGACAGCTTCAGACTGAGCGCGTGCAGGAAGTGCAACAAGACAAGCTGGATTTGAATTCTGGAGGTCTGGCCCGAGTGGCTATCTGCGTCTCCCAGCTCTCTGCGTGGGGGACGGGCAAGCGTTTGATTTCTGGTCTTGGTGGACGGCCCTGTCCGTCACTCAGTGGCTGGGTGGTTTTTAAAGGTCTTCTGGCACACTCCAGCCCTGGGCTCGGCCCTGACCACCATACGCACTGGTGCGTCTGTACTTTCGCGTTTTTTTTCTCAACGGAAAACATTTCGTGCACCAGTAGGTCACTCACATTTAGCAGGCTGAGGTTTCTCCACAAGGGGGCGCTCGCATCACAGAAGCCCTTCATTTCACACCATTAGTGTAAATGTTGGGAGCCTGACGGTGAGATTCAGCAGGCTCAGAAGTTTAATGTCTTGGTGGATTATTTTCTTTGATAGGCTAACCCCCTCTTTTTGTGTGGGTTTTAAGGATTAGAATTAACATGGTGAGGGAGAGAAGACTTAAATGTAATTGACTGCACAATCAAGGTGTCTGTCACTTCACGATGGAGATGTTAATGAAACAGGATAATGCGAGCTTCAGGTTTCACACTTCCTTATTCCCTCCGATATTTTCTAAGCACAGATATTTTAATGGGAATCTTCTAGTCTGAGTTCAGATAAGACTACTGTGGCTGAAATGCAGTTGTATCTTTTTTTCCTTTATTCCATTTTATCGTAGACACTCCCGCTAAAGTTCAAACTAACTTTCAGAATATACAGATGCAGTTAGAATCTAGACAACCCAAACATCTTAAAATTACTTGAAAGCTTCATGTTCTATTATCATATTGTCAATTGCTAGGAATTAGTAGTTGGTCCTTTTCGATTAAGAGAAGTTTGTATGTAGACTTTTGTAAAGATCTAAGCAGTTCAGGCTGGTTCTTTGCCTGAGAATCGCTCAGACCTGCGGGGCCTGAAGAATTCTTTCTTTCTTCAAGCTGAACCGAATTTGAGTGGCGACAGTTTTGAAGGGAGAGTTTTTACCTCTTGAGAGTCCCACTCTGGGAATAATGAAATAAAAAATGAAATGCTCCAAAGGTGAATCTTTTCATTTTCCTTTGCGTCACAAGGAAATGAGGTTACTCTCCATCTGATGCGACTTCATTCGACTTTAAACGCGATTACTGCCTTTTTTCAAATTAACCTTGCGTCCAAAATGCCCAGCAGAGTATTGGGGATTCAACCTGTCTGTTCGTTCATTGGTAGATTAGACATACTCTTTCTGAAACACACCGGTTGGACTGTTTCGTGGCCCGAACAACAGTGAGCCATGGCCGAACCCTCAACACGAGAGCTCACGTGGGTACACTTCCATAACTCACGGATTATTCATGAATTTCTGGCAGGCTTTGTTCACATGGTAACAAAAGAGGACAGAGAACAGCAGATGGTGATTGATGGGGTTGTTGAAGCACCTCGTCTATTTACCATTAGATGATTTATGATTCTGGAACATCAGTGGGCACCTGTGCGCTGGTAGACCAGGATCTCTGAGATGATGCTTCAGAACCCACTGACAGCACCAGTCTGGTTTCAGTCAGTGGGACCGAGCGACAGATGTTCAGATGAGCATCTTTCTGTGGTGAGGTGTAACCCACACCCTGACCTGAGATGTTCGAGGCGAACAACTGTTGTTTTTGTTAGTGTTGCTTTTAAGTACTAATATTTCAGTTGCTCAAATCAAATATTGTTTTAGCTGTAATAGTTTTGCTTCTTACAGTCTGCAACCTGGAGGTCCTCTCCTGAATACTGTAGCAACATTGTGTGCTGTCAACACAGCAGTACAAGGATCATGTAACATCCCAATCTATAGAAATGCTGAAATGGAAAATGTTGGTCAGACTGTGTCTGCCAGTTCCTGATCAGGACTTTAAACGATTTAAGGATATATTTAGTGTGTTTAAGCCTGTAATATAGGCCACTGCACGTCAGGGAAGCGGTAAGTCAGTGAAACTGGCAACTGACAATGATGCATAAGAAATGTGCTAATCTTCGGCGAAGCATCGGTTCTGCAAAAACTTAAATCGGTTTACACACATGAGGCTTGCTTTGCCCAGACCGTAAAGAATCAAATGTTTGCTGCCATGATCCCATCTGCAGAAGGTTATGCCTTATGGGGCGTCTAGCTGGTTGGCTTAATTATCTCTTAATTTCATTATCTCATCTGCCTTCGGCCGGCGCGCAAAGGCAGGGCCTTGAATCTACAAACAGACCCAATGTGCCTGGCTCCATGTCTGATGGTCTTCCAAATGCGACGTGAAGGCGTGTATCCTGCCCCTTGTGCGCTTGGAACACGCAGCACAACGAGCCCCAATGTTTTTCCTGACAAGCAGAGCATGTAACTGCAGTTTTAGTTGTGTTATTTCAATCAAGGTTTATGTAAAGCCATTGAGAACACACTTTTGCAGGTTATCGGAGGAACAGATTCCCCGTTCTTCCGAAAAAACATTTCATTCTGCTTGTTGGAAGTCAGCAGGGTGGCGGTTTTTGATGCCGTTTTTTTGTCCGAGAAGCCGTGGCCGACCCTGACGAGAGAAGGACGGCCTCGCTCCTCTCCTTGTGTCGTTTAGGCATCCGCGAGGTCACGGGTTCAAAGGTCGGCTCGCTTGCTTTCGCTCGCCTGAGCGGAAGCCCCACGAGCCGCTGTAGCTGCCTACGCGCGACCCTGCACTCACACACCTGCTGGTCCTCGCCCTCCCAGTGCGGAGGTTTGTTGTGCAGTGGAGGGAAACTCCGAAACACCCTGATTACCAGCGCCGGGGTTGACCTCTCCAAGGGTATATTCAATTCCCCCAATGCTGCAGTATTCCATCTCCACATTGCTGCAGTGTTCTCTGGGCGTGCTGCAGATGGCAGAGCCCTGTTAGCGCTCTCCTCTCTCCTAACTCCTCTTCTCCACACCAGCCTAAGATCTCGCCGAGGTGACTCATTCTTGAGCTGCCGGCTCTACCTCCACGCTCTGTTCCCGCCTTTTACAACCTGTGACGTCTGGAGAGCTCCACTGCTGAATTGTAATTCTTTCTTCTTATTTTAACTTCTACTAACTGGTTTTAGTGGAGGTGACAGTGCGGGGGGGATTATGTAAGTCCTGGAAGACGGAGCAGAAATATTGTCAGTGTTCTTCAATTTTGCGTTCCCGTCCTGGCTAAGGGTCTCATCACAACATCGCATGTCTCTTCTCTGTATAGCAGATAATAGTTTGGTGCAGCAGTTCCAGAGGAAAAGTATTTCCAATGTGAAGAGAGCCCCAAAACTCTAAGAGGAATCTGACCTGCCTCTGTGCAGCATCTTATTCCTGTAGTAAGATTCTCCACTTGTTATACACATGTTGCATTGCTGTACCTTTTTGTACCTAAAGAGAGAGAGAGAGAGAGAGTGGAGTGGGGAGTATTTCTGCAGTGGGTAGTACTCCTACAGTGGGGATTATTCCTGCAGTAGGGGAGTATTCTTGCAGTGGGGGAGTATTCCTGTAGTGCAGAGTATTCTTGCAGTGGGGAGTATTCCTGTAGTGCGGAGTATTCCTACAGTGAGGAGTATTCCTGCAGTGGGGAGTATTCCCTTCAGTGGGGAGTATTCCTGCAGTGGGGAGTATTCCTGCAGTGGGGAGTATTCCTGCAGTGAGGAGTATTCCTGCAGTGGGGAGTATTCCCTTCAGTGGGGAGTATTCCTGCAGTGGGGAGTATTCCTGCAGTGAGGAGAATTCCTGCAGTGGGGAGTATTCCCTTCAGTGGGGAGTATTCCTGCAGTGGGGAGTATTCCTGCAGTGGGGAGTATTCCCTTCAGTGGGGAGTATTCCTGCAGTGGGGAGTATTCCTGCAGTGGGGAGTATTCCTGCAGTGGGGAGTATTCCTGGGTCACTTTTGCCAGCTGAAGGATGTGTTGTAATGAGAATCTTCCCACTGCTGTGTAATGGCCGTTATTATGAGCAAACGTACTGACCTGATGTCCTCTGCTGTATATCCCAGTCATGTAAATGGTGAACCTGTGCATGATTGTGTTCAGATTATATTCAGTCATGTGTGAAGTGTCAGTCATGGAAGGCTTGTCTGCCCATCATAAATACGCAGGATGACTTCAAGGCCATTGAGTTACTTCACAGCACAAGCTCGGCTTCCCTCATAAACCCATAACCAAGGACGTGATGAAGCATCAAAGTTTTGCCTAATGAAAACAGGAGGAGTGGTGTGGGTAGGGCCCAGGCAGGGGTGCGCGTCAGCCGGGCGGGCTTTTACGAGGAGACACGGGGCGGGCGGCGGTGTGAGATACCCCCTCAGAGAGCTCCTGTCCTCCTCAGCAGACACCAGTTCTTCACGGGAGTGACATTCCTCCGACACGTCTGCTCTGCGTCAGCGTGATTCATTGAGATAACAGAGAGGAAGAGGGAGGGAGAGGAAGAAGAGAGGAGGAGGAGAGCGATTAAAGCTCTTCCCCCCTCTGCCTTAGAGCCCAGGCTAAGACACACAGAGACCTTACAACAACGTTCGCTTCAGGTGGCTTTTTAAAAGGCACAATGCTATTAACTGTTGGTTAGTCAAGAACACAGGGCTTTTTAAAAGACGCTACAGTTCTTCAAGCCCCTGAGAAACCAGTCTTCCCACGAGCAGTTTAAAATAGATATGAACAGCATGTGTTGTGTAGAAGTGCTCTTTAGTGACTTTTCAGCTTTGCGTGTTGATGCTCACTCAACGGAGACCGCGGTGTTCCACTTCATTGCAGACAGGAAGGTAATCAATTCATCTCCAAACATATTCTGCCCTCTAGTGGTGGATCGGTATGCCTGCGGTATTCCAGTCTTTCAATTTTTCAATTAAACTGTCATGCAGTTCAGCACATTAAACAGTGAAGCTCAGTGGACTCTTTCCTTCAGTTTACTGCTATTTGGAGACACTTTGCTGTCTCGTTCACCTTACGTACCTTGTTATTTGCTCAGGTAAGGCGCTTGGTTGTGGTTTTACTGCGGAAGCCCCCGGCCTGAAGCTCAGATTAGCAACATTATATTAGAAGATTAGCTCCTACGCATCCTGAGATCCATGAGAGAGGAGAGACACTCACAGAGCAGGACGAACATCTTGTGAGCATCTCACAAAACACGGCAGCTCACCAGTCCGAGGAACACTGTTGTTCATGTCTCACGGATAGCTCGTCTAACCAAAGATCTCATCATGACTGGAAGCCACTGCAGACCGCCCCACTGTCCAGTCTCTGGGACTGCCCCCCAGTCTCTGGGACCGCCCCCTAATCTCTGGAACAGCCCTCCCCTCTCTGGGACCGCCCCCCTGTCACTGGAACAGCCCTCCCCTCTCTGGGACCGCCCCCCTGTCTCTGGGACTGCCCTCCCCTCTCTGGAACCGCCCCCCTGTCACTGGAATAGCCCTCCCCTCTCTGGGACCGCCCCCCTGTCTCTGGGACTGCCCTCCCCTCTCTGGGACCGCCCTCCAGTCTCTGGGACTGCCCTCATGTCTCTGGGACCGCCCCCCTGTCTCTGGGACTGGTCTCTTGTCTCTGGGTCTGCCCCCCCTGTTTCTGGGACTGCCCCCCTATAGAGTCTCTCGGACCATCCTCTGTCCAGTCTCTGGGACCGCCCCCCTGTCCAGAACTGGGAGGCCCCGTCACGCGCTTTCTGAGGGACTGACGAGGGCATAGTTGGGATTTCAGAAAGGGGCGGGGCACTGCGATGAGGAGTGAGGCCATTTCACTATACTACATATCTAGCAGACTGTAATGGTGTTGAAGCCGGTGCTGGCAGTGGAGAGTGCATTATGCCTTCATTAAATGCTTTGCGTCATCTTTTAGTGCGTGAGAGCTTTGAATATTTTAGTTTACAAGCTCGTCTCGTCTTAGTTTGCGGTAATGGTTCAACTCCGAGCACAGCATTTGCCGGGAATTGCCGACCTAGCGTAACCATGGAAATGGGTGTAGCCCGTTGATGCATATGACATATGTAAAGGGGTGGAGTCTACGCCGGGCGTGTATCGCTACACTCGTGTTGCAGCTCCGTTGTGTGTGAAGCTGAGGGAAACCTCCTCGTCTGTGGTGAGCAGACTCCTGCTAACCCTGCACGAGGCTGGTGGGATGAGGCCATGGCATTCTGCTCGTGCTGGACAAGGTGTTGAGATCTCAGCCTCGAGTTCCTATGGCGAATCTAGTCACAACACAAGCTGCCGACATGGTCAGATGGAATTCATGGCTATAAGACTGTGTTTTTTTATCGCTGATATCTTTTACTCATACAGGGAACCGTGAAAACGAAGTGGTTTCACTTTGAGGAAATTGTGATTCTGTTTACGAGGAGAAGCGCTTCCACTGCGTGTGGGAAGACGTTTACGTTGAGATGTTTACGTTGAGACGTTTATGTGTTGTGTCTGGAGCCTCAGAAAGCACGGGACCAGGATGAAGGGCTCTGTGAAGCAAACGTGAGCCGACCTCCGTGATGAGGATGTGTGAGCACAATCTCAAATCCTGTTTCAGAGTCACCACGGAAATACCGTTAAAGGTCATCTTCCCTTATGGCTGCTGCTGGCAGCGTAGCGGAGAAACTGAATCATGGCCATTCACAGCCGTTCTGTGTATCGCATCCTGTGTACCACAACCTGGAACACAGCTACACACCCTGTGTACCGCACCCTGAAACACCGCATGGCATCCACAGTGTTTACTATAACACTACACTATTGTTACACACCATGTTACAAACATGGTGCTACAGTGCGGCTCCCAGCGGAGTGTAAACTGCCGGTGAAGGTTCACATCTGGTTTTGAGATGTTTCATTTCCCTACACATATGGTGTTTTCCTTCCATGTCTGCTAGGACAGGAACAGCATTGTGCAGGAGAGAGAGCTTCTTGTTCTCATACAATGGAAATCTCCCTGAAACATGGTGTTATCACCACCCGTTTCCTGCTGTGCCATTGCACTTAACAGCTCAGAGAAGCCCTTGGCACACAAGCAAGTAGCAGCATTTCAGCAACTTTAAGGTGTTTTGTTGTGTTTAATGAGAAATTGTTTTGTTCTTAGCAGTATTAAAATGTCATGGCCTGATGGTAGGGAACTGGTCTTGTGACCGGAGGGTCGTGGGTTCGATTCCCAGACCTGAGGCCATGACTGAGGTGCCCTTGAGCAAGGCACCTAACCCCAACTGCTCCCCGGGCGCCGGGCTAGGGCTGCCCACCGCTCTGGGCACGTGTGATCCACAGCCCCCTAGTAATCACTTGTGTGTGTGTGTGTTCTGACTGCACAGATGGGTTAAAAGCGGAGGACAAATTTTGATTGCGGTGTAAAAAATCACAATTGACAAAATATGGCACTTTTTTTTTTGTTTTTATACTAATAGTTAATCGTCACAGGGAAACGGTTGCATGCCCTCTGAGGGACTGACAGGGGCCTATTTAGTTTCAGTTAAAGAGAATAATCCCTCGGATTAGATGGCGTGATTTTACGAATCTCAGTCAGTGTCTAATAAGGTGGTTTGTCAGATTTAACATGGCTTGCTGTGTATGGACAGGCAGACTGTAATCTGGATTTAGTGGTAATGGATGACGGTGGACTCCCCAATGTTTGTAATCCTTCTCAGACCCTTCTCAAACATTCCTAACACAGGAGAGTGCAGACCTCAACAGTACCATCATTTACCCAGTGACAGTGTAAACAAGGAAAACGGAGGTTTCTGTGGATTAATGAGCACAGACTCCTGTTTCTGAACCCAGAAGCGTAGCTCTCCACCAGGAACTGTTCATCAGGAACAACCAGTCACCTTTCCGCAGTTCTAGACACAGCCACACCCAGCGTGTCTTTATGGCTCCATATAGATCCCTCGTTCGCACAAAACTTAGTGAATGAGCAAATACCGAAACTGACTTACGTGATTTAACCAACACATTTGCCCACACACGGCCTCCTTTTCCTGGAAGTAAGGAAACGTCTCTAGCATTGGACACATTAGACGCATATCAATGAATGCTAAATAAATAGAGCTGGCTGGCATACACACACCTTCTCTTCAACTTTATGGGCAGCAGGGGCTCACTCCTCCCCCTGTCAATCACAGTGACACTGGCCAATCAATGATAAGTGCTTGAATATGCAAATGAGGACAGTTGTCCCCGAGTTCAGCTGCCCCAGTGCCACTGAGTTGGGGGTGTAGGTGTGAAAGACGTAGATCTCGGTTCCCCGGGGCAGGAAGGAAGAGCGGGTCACACCCTCGGGGGCAGGGAGCTGTCGTTTGACAGGAGAGACTGGGCTGCTCAGTGGGTGGAAACCGACTTAATGAGTAATGAGTCGGGTTTAAGAGGGATAAACATGAACGTAAAAAGGAGACCGCAGACCAAAACTACGCCATGGAACGGCCATGAAGAGACCATTACACTCCACTTTTAACCTCCCATGTAAGTCTCGACTTGTTTACACGGCTTTAAATAGTTTCTCCTGCAAAAACAGAAAATGTTCACACTGCTGGGACTCTGCTTTGCAAATTAAACTTAAGGTGGCGTGTTATTCTGTATGAAATATGATTAGTCATGTCAGAAGAGAGTCAGCCCTCTCTCTCTGTAAGAACACAGCCTGAGTTAAGCCCTCTTCTACTGAGTGGTTCTGCATAGCCTATCGCTCCTGTTTAACTTCCCTGTTTAGGACACATTAATATAATGTTATTAACTCTGTTATTGTGTTGTATACTTAATTCCAACGCAGTCTTTCTACGTTGTACAAGTTTGCATTACCACTTTGTATTACTTTTTAAATGATCGAACATTTCTTATTCATAAAGCTAATTTATGTTCCCAATCTGAAAAAATAGCTTATTATTATTATTATTATTATTATTATTATTATTATTATTATTATTATTATTATTATTATGAAGCCAACTAGATTGCAGAGGGTAAGTTGTCGAGGGTTTTCCACCTGCTAGCATGATTTAGAGAACACCCATCTTCAGTTTCCCCGCCTACTCTCTTTATTTTTAGACGACAACTTAACGGAGTCTGTGCGCACTCCGCGAGGGAGAGGACGGAGGACGGGAGACCGGAGACCGGAGGACGGAGGACGATAGACGGTGTGACATGCGGCGGTGCGGAGCGGCGCGTGGGTCGCGCGCGCTGGCCTCGCTGCTCGTCTGGGTCGCGTGCCACGTCTGCGCTGCAGAGTGGGAGCTCGCGCTCATGCACACGAACGACGTCCACGCGCGCCTGGAGGAGACGAACAAGGACTCGGGGAGATGCACCAGGGGCGGCTGCTTCGCCGGCGTGGCCAGGCGAGCTACTAAAATAAAGGAGATCCGCGGCAGAGAGAAGAACGTGCTGCTGCTGGACGCCGGGGATCAGTTTCAGGGCACCGTGTGGTTTAACTTGTACAAAGGCGCCGAGGCTGCACACTTCATGAACAGACTCGGGTACGATGCGATGGTAGGTGGAGAAACATCTCACATCTCACCTTCACTGCTCACTAACATGGGGGGCTTATTCATGCCACCCAAACGATGCAGTTTATATAAATGATTCAACGTGGTTTAATACAGCACGTGTATAGATCTTTTCTTTGCTTTTGGATTCTATATCCTCAGAAGAGTGAATTTATTTATGAGAGATGAATGAATCAGAACTTTCCGTGAGCTCCTCTTGTGGTCATAACCTCTGCTGCGCTTACAAACTAGTTTTAAAAGTTTCAAGTGTAAATGTGGAAGTGCAGACTACAAGCGATGCAGAAATGTCAACCCTTCCTCTTCAGGGCTGTAAATAAAACCACTGGTCTATCAGCAGCTTCTCTGAGCTCACAGCCACACCAGACATGGTTCAAGATCTCAGGTCTTTAAAACACGAGTAAAACTGTCGACGTGTGGCGTTTTACGTCTTAATTCACCAATACTTTACATTAAACGTTTAGATTAACATTTATACACCAACCTAACGGTTTACTCGCGTGTTAGTTTTGAATGTTTTCCACCCTCCCCAAGTTCAAGTCTTCTTTTGTCCTTCTTCAGATTACTACCTTTAACGTGGCTTTAACCGTTCAGTAACGGACTCGTTACACAGTAAAAGGTCAAACGTGTCCCAAACTTACCCAGCTGGCACACGACCGACCTTCAACGTTGAAATGTGTTTGAAATATAGTTGAAATACTGTCTGTTGTTGTTTCAACGTTGAAACAACGTTTAACGTTAAATGGTTGCGCAAACGTTGAACTATTAACGGTGAATCAACGTAATTTCTTCAACCTTTTTTTCAAGTTCAAAAAACACAATACAATAAAAAAGTACAAACAACTCTTTGGCATTGGCTGAGGGTTTTGAAAGAGGTATTAATTATAATAATTATTCTTATTATTATTATTAGTAGTAGTAGTAGTAGTAATAATAATAATAATAATAATAATAAAAATTTTATTTATTTATTAATTTGTCCAAAAACGTCATAAAAACAGGCATGTATTAACCAGGAAGACAACATCAGGCAATGAAACTCTTGTTTGAGGCAGAAACAAAACTTCGCAATGACAAATCAACAAGTTTAAAAAGAGTAGGGCAGGGTAGTCGTGGCCTGGCGGTTAGGGAACTGGTCTGGTGACCGGAGGGTCTTGGGTTCAATTCCCAGACTTGAGGCCGTGCCTGATTGTGTGGTGGTTCGCCGAGAAGAAAAATAATTTTTTTTTTTCTTTATGGCATACAGTTGTTTTTTTCCTCTCTCTCATGCAATTTTGAGCATCATGAACGTGAATTTTATGGCTTATTCAAGGTTGAATGTATGACGTTGAAACGACGTTGGCATATCAACGTTGATTCACCTTTCAAAATCGACACAAAATCCAACGTTGATTCAACCATCACATTCGACATTGGTTCAACGTTGATTCGACGTTGAAATGCCTGCTGGGTACATTCACGTAGCGACAGCGACTTCATGTAGTCATTCAAAACATTTAGTGAAAGTACACTACAAAAGTAAAACTGCAATATACACTCCAAAACTTGTATTGCAATGTACTAATTTTACCTCATACACACGCCGACTTTATTAGATACACAGTTCCTCACATAGGTTACATTCACCAGACATTCATATCTACAGTGACCTGTGTACATATGTCTGTACCACCGTATCTGTGAGTGAGTGAAACCCACGACTATGGAGTCCAGAACATCTGATTCTAATACTGGACCGTTGTTATTATTTCCACCACGCACACCCAGACCCTGACATATTAGAGTCACATGAGCTGGTTAAGGTTTAGCAAAATATATATATAAATAAAAATATATATAGATGTTTGGGTCAAGTTTTCCATCATTACTGGTTAGGGTGGAGTAGGGTGGTGTTGGGCTGTGGCCCACTGCTGGGCCAGGAAGGGTGGAAGGATGGAAAAATGACTTGTTGATGAGCTGCGGTGGTTTTCCTGACCTCGCCACAAATGTCAGGTCACACGTGAACCACCCGTGTCATCATTAAAGCCGCTTCCTGTGCTGGAGTTCAGGGACGCGTGTGGCACGGAAACATTGAAGATGTTTCCTTTGTGCTGGTTGGTTTTTCCTGTTGATAAGATTTCCTTGAATGCGGGTGGAGAGCGTACGTAAGACGTGCTTGTCCTGCAGAGCGGACCGTCTGCTCAGCTCTGACGTTCAGACACACTTGAGTTGCTGAAAGCCCTGCAGGGGCGATCGGCCTCCAGGAGGAAGGCTGTCTTCGTCTACCTCGGGTCATTGTGCTGCTTTGTACCTGTTCATCTCATTCTGCAAACAAGAGAGAAGCTTTGAAGCTCTGAAGGCTGTTGTTGAACTTCCTCTTCTGAGATTTGTAGCTCTCCCGAAGTGACTTGGTTATTGATTGTCAGGTGTTAGTTTTAAAGGCAGTGTGTGTGTGTGTGTGTGTGTGTGTGTGTGTGTGTGTGTGTGTGTGTGTGTATGTGTGTGTGTGTGTGTGTGTGTGTGTGTGTGTGTGTGTGTGTGTGTGTGTGTGCGTGACTGACTCTTCTCTCTAGGCCCTGGGGAACCATGAGTTTGACAATGGTGTGGATGGTCTCATTAAACCCTTCCTGCAGACGGTAAACTGCACTGTGCTCAGTGCTAATATAAAAGCTGATGATACTCTTGCACCAAAGATCAGTGGATATTATTTAGCTTCTAAAATCTTCACGGTCGGCACTGAGAAAGTGGCTGTAGTGGGATACACGTCCAGGGAGACGCCGGCCCTCTCGCTACCAGGTACGCCTCACCTGGGCTCTCCTTCATGGTTTAGCTGTTGAATCTGATTCAGTATGTCTCTGTTTATTTGGGTTTTAGTCACCCTACAGTCACTTGGGCAAATATAGCAAAGTTCATTGCTGTGAATATTGAGCTCTCCTTTGACAGAGTATTGCTGCTTGTGTGTGTGTGTGTGTGTGTAGGTGTGTGTGTGCGTGTATCTGTGTTTACTTGTGTCTTTCTCTATGAGAGCCTTTCAGTTTGACATGTTTTGTTATTCTTAAACTGTATTTTATTTTTAAGCTGTATATTAAATGCATGTAAAGTGTCAATGCTCTTAAAATATTATGGTTTGTCCTTTCCAAAGTCATATATTTTTTCCATCCTCAGTGGTCAGGTTTACAAGACTATCACTCCTAGGTCTGGTATTGAACGCTCTGTAGAATATTGTATTGCGTTGTACATATGTCTTTTGGCTGCAGGCCCACACCTGCGTTTCGAGGAGGAGGTCAGTTCTCTGCAGACGGAGGTCTCGAAACTCACCACCCTGGGCATCAACAAGATCATCGCCCTTGGTCACTCTGGCTTCACTGTGGACAAGGAGATCGCCAAGAAGGTTCGGGGAGTGGACGTGGTCATCGGTGGACACACCAACACGTTCTTATACACAGGTACACGCCCCTCTGATGTGTTCTTATACACACGTACACGCCCCCCTGACGTGTTCTTATACACACGTACATGCCCCTCTGACGTGTTCTTATACACACATACACGCCCCCCTGACGTGTTCTTATACACACGTACACGCCCCTCTGATGTGTTCTTATACACATGTACATGCCCCTCTGATGTGTTCTTATACACACGTACACGCCCCCCTGACGTGTTCTTATACACACGTACACGCCCCCCTGACGTGTTCTTATACACATGTACATGCCCCTCTGACGTGTTCTTATACACACGTACACGCCCCCCTGACGTGTTCTTATACACACGTACACGCCCCTCTGATGTGTTCTTATACACACATACACGCCCCTCTGATGTGTTCTTATACACACCTACATGCCCCTCTGATGTGTTCTTATACACACGTACACGCCCCTCTGATGTGTTCTTATACACACGTACATGCCCCTCTGATGTGTTCTTATACACACGTACACGCCCCTCTGATGTGTTCTTATACACACGTACATGCCCCTCTGATGTGTTCTTATACACACGTACACGCCCCTCTGATGTGTTCTTATACACACGTACACGCCCCTCTGATGTGTTCTTATACACATGTACATGCCCCTCTGATGTGTTCTTATACACACGTACACGCCCCTCTGATGTGTTCTTATACACATGTACATGCCCCTCTGATGTGTTCTTATACACACGTACACGCCCCTCTGATGTGTTCTTATACACACGTACACGCCCCTCTGAGCAGCAGAGCCAATGAATGATTCCTGGGAACATAAGCTGGTTTAAAGCTGCCGGGTCTACAAACACCTTCCTTCAGTGGGTGTGTTCGTGCTGGTTGCTATGGTAATGTTACACATGGTGGCGCAGAAACTCAAAATATTATTGTGAATTCTGGAGCGTGACCCGCCCCGTCGTCCCGAGATCTCTCTGCTCACGTAACCTTCATTCCACGAATTCTCGAACTAATTCAGAAATACGCTTTATAAATGCCGGCTTAGCGCCTTTATGAACGCCAGTTTTACGGTCTAGGTATGGTATCGCACCCTACTAGTATTCCTGGTACAAATTAAAACAGAACCTTAGCTTAATGCTTCATTAAAAAACATTAGCCAATTATTTTCTCTTTCTACAAGTTATAGAGAAGGGCAGTGAAACAGTTAAATGTCAGAAATGTTTATATCTTTTGGTGGACCACTTTCATTACTGATTACCTTAAGGTGGACCACTTTCATTACAGTTTACCTTAAGGTGGACCACTTTCATTACTGATTACCTTAAGGTGGACCACTTTCATTACTGATTACCTTAAGGTGGACCACTTTCATTACAGTTTACCTTAAGGTGGACCACTTTCATTACAGTTTACCTTAAGGTGGACCACTTTCATTACTGATTACCTTAAGGTGGACCACTTTCATTACTGATTACCTTAAGGTGGACCACTTTCATTACAGTTTACCTTAAGGTGGACCACTTTCATTACAGTTTACCTTAAGGTGGACCACTTTCATTACAGTTTACCTTAAGGTGGACCACTTTCATTACAGTTTACCTTAAGGTGAACCACTTCCTCTGTCCATGCAGTGTACGTAACGTTCTCAGTCCAGCGAGCTGCATTATCCATAATAATGATGTCCCGTGTTACTTTCAGACATGTGTTTCTTTTTACCTTCAGACATGTATACATAGGACACACATGTAATAGAGACTGTGGTGTATGTGTTTACGTGGTAGGATGACATGAGTCCGGATGGTTTTGGAAAACCAGCGTCTAATAAGACTCGGCGTCCCAGAGCAGCTGAGCACAGGAAACCCGCAGAGCCCAGAGTGTTTATACGTGTTTGTAGAAAATAATGCAGTCGGCCTATACTCACCCATCCAGGCAACCCAGCTTTGAAAACATCAAAAAAGAGATTCCAGTCTTGTCTTGTCGTCTAGATTTTCAGATTTTGCATTTCCAATTTTGGAAGTTTGAAATTGATTTTGTCTGCACAGAGACTCAAGTGCCGGAAAGCCAGTGGTACTGAGCAATAAAGGATCTGCTTCTAGTCGGCTGTAAAACTCAGAATTTATTCCGACTTTGTCAGGATGTTAAAGAGTGCCATGGGGTCTATGACACCAGTTCAGAGCTATATTTCTGCAGAAAGGGACTTTGTGTGTGTGTGTGTGTGTGTGTGTGTGTGTGTGTGTGTGTGTGTGTGTGTGTCTACAGGGGAGCCTCCCTCTTCAGAGGTGCCTGCAGGACCCTACCCGTTAATGGTGCAGTCAGAAGACGGGCGCCAGGTACCCGTGGTCCAAGCCTACGCCTTCGGGAAATACCTTGGTTACCTGAAAGTGACCTTTGACTCTGAAGGTCGCGTATTAAAGGCGGTGGGGAATCCGATTCTTCTGGATAGCAACATAACCGAGGGTGAGTTCTGGCTGACAAGCCGTGGGAGTGGGATGGATAGGGGTAGTTACACAGTGGATAGGGGTAGTTACACGATGGATAGGGGTAGTTACACAGTGGATAGGGGTTGTTACACAGTGGATAGGGGTAGTTACACGATGGATGGGGTAGTTACACAACGGACAAGGGAAGTTACATGGTGGAT
>NC_135219.1:1028405-1030905 GCF_052324685.1 Brachyhypopomus gauderio
CACACACACACACACACACATACACAAAACCACACACATACACACACACACAAAACCATACACACACACACACACACACACAAAACCACACATACAAACACACACACACACAAAACCACACGCACCTGAATGTGACACACACATACACACATGCACTGAATGACTTTCAGATGTATGACAATATTTTAAACATTGCTATTTAGTATTGCTTGTGTTGGGGTTCAGTGTTGGTGTTCAGTGATGGGGTCAGGTCTAGGATTAATGACCCAGGGAACAAGCTTTGAACGTTCATGTTATATATGTTCATATTATACTAAACTAGAGTGTTATAGAGTGTTCAGGTTGAAAACAATCTGGGCATGACTCTTAATATTCAAATTAGCGTGCTTCACTGACAGCCTGCTGTCCACTCTCAGAAGAACCACCCCCAGATATGCTAATGATACAAGAACGCAGGGAGTGTGGGAGGGGCCTCCACTCAGGAACGCAGGTTGTGTGGGAGGGGCCTCCACTCAGGAACGCAGGGTGTGTGGGAGGGGCCTCCACTCGGGAACACAGGGTGTGTGGGAGGGGCCTCCACTCAGGAACACAGGGTGTGTGGGAGGGGCCTCCACTCGGGAACACAGGGTGTGTGGGAGGGGCCTCCACTCGGGAACACAGGGTGTGTGGGAGGGGCCTCCACTCTGCCTGCGGAGAGTTAAGCTTATGTAAGCTTATACAAGGGCAAGGCGAGAAATTACAGCAAAATAAATTGTAGGTGTTTAGGTATAATTGGTATCTAATTTAAGACGTTGGGGTTTCAATGATTAGTCATGTGCATATTTATACAATTAGCCTGAAGCTGCTAAATGTAATAAACACTTTTCAGAAAGAATATATTACGAACATTGCAGACAAAATAAAAAATTCTGTCTAGACTGAATCAGCAAATACGTCTCTTAATCAGTATTTTGAAGTACATTGGCACTGGTGGCATTAGCACGGGTGGTACAGTGGATCTAACATTACATTCTACATTACAGTACATTCTGTTACTGCCCACAGGCGACCTCGACATATCGGTAATTTCCAGCTACATATCGGAGAGGAAGAGGGTTCACCCGGGCGTGGAAGGTCGCATCCGTATCTTCAACTCGGCCCTTGGACAGCCGAAGGTCGGGGCGGCACTCTTGCTGTCGGTGGTACTGTGGGCCTTGTCCGCGGGCCACGGAGATTAGAGCTTCGATTCGATCATCTGTGTCTTGGATCGTCAGTTAAGTTTACTGACAGTACATGACTAAACACGCCGGATATTGAGTAGTTTGTGCTATTCTCTATGTCCAAATGAGTTTCCTGTCTAGTGATTGATAACTTTTATTACATATGTGGGCTTTAGACCAAGCTCAGAAATGGGTGTGTGAAAACCACACACTAGTAGATCTTTCATTCGAAGCTTCATAACTCCGAAAATGAATATAATCTCTGTCACTTTCACCTTTAACTCCTCCAGGGCTTCTACAGTAGGACACACGTCTACTTAATAGCAATCAAATTTTAGTTAAGGCCCAGGATAATCAGCATAGGCAGCTTTAGAGTACAATTATCACATGTATAATCACAAATTTTAAAAATGTGTGGTGTGAAGATTATCTGTGATCAAAACATCCAAAACAATAGGAAGTTAATATTTAGACAACAAGCACAAAAGTGACTTCCTCACTTAAATGATTATCTTCTCATCAGATACAGCCTATATTATATGATTATTATATATAGCCTATATTGTAAATGTTATTTGTATTTCTTAACAAAGGAAGAGCAACACTGCAGATGCTTGAGATCTGGCCTATGAAAGACCACTATAATTTTATGGTACATTTTATTGATAACTTAGCAAAAGAAATAAGTCCTCACTAGAATGGAATACTGGTAGCTATTTATTTCGATTGCAGTTGCTATGAACCTTTTAGTGTGTAATCGCTCGTATTTGACAATAGAAGGTCAACACATAGAAAATTTAATTTAATTGTACTTTTTTTAAATTTAAAACTCCTTTCATGCAAAGCGTTTTAAGAAGGGAGAGAGTCTCCCATAGTGCCTTTGGACCATCAACATGCCTGTAGCTCAGATTCAGTATCTAAGGAACGTCCTGTATCCGTTCTCAACCCGGGGGGGCGGAGCTACATCGCCTCACAGCAGACCAGTGACTGAATTAAAAGAGCGTTCATTGTAATTCTGTGAGAACACAGCTGTTAGGGTCCCAGTGATTGAAGACAAAGCCTGTTTGTCCGATTCACCATCTCGCTTTGCCAGTACTAGATCAAAACCAGATATCTTATCTGATATATATATATATATATATACAGTTGTGATCAAATTTATTCAACCCCCACTGAAATAAAGTGTTTTGGCCAGTTTGACATTGATTTTGATCATTTCAGTCATCTTATTTACAATTATATCAAAGAGGCACTTATAAATTAGACAAACATAACATAATATTTATGATGGAATAACCACA
>NC_135219.1:1035905-1045905 GCF_052324685.1 Brachyhypopomus gauderio
ACAGCTCTGGAATTCAGTGTTTTTACTACAGAAAAGGCCAGAATGGAAAAATGACATCACGCTCCTGCCAGGGAACCAACCACAACAATCTACCCTCACTGCAGTGTTTCATGGGAATGATTAAGACATTCACCACTAGGGCAGTGTTCCCAAACCCAATCCCGAGTGACTGCCATCCGGGCCACATTTTTACTCATTTTTAGCTTCCTCAACTGCTTAGTTCAGAGTGCCGGGGGGTGGGACACATCAAAAACACGGAGCGCCTGGTTCCTGAGGACCGAACTGAAGGAAGCGGCTGTACGGGGCTGTGATGAGGGCGTGGGTCTGAGTGTTGTGGGGACTGCACCTTGGCCGTGGGGCTGGGGACGGTCAGCTCGGGCCGGCTGGGCCTCGGTTTGGGAGACTCACACGAGCTGAAGAAGGACAGCAGGAACGGCTCCAGGTTCTGCCCTTTCTACACACACACACACACACACACACACACACACACACAGCAGCTCACTGTTCAGTTAAAACGAGACACCACTAATCCTCTGAGACTACCCAACAGCTGATGCACTGTTAACATTTGCGGTTCCTCCTGAAGGAGGCCACGCCACAGTATCAACATGTTTACGGATCAGAACATTTACCTCCTTGATAAGTTTCCCTGGTACTGATTTGAATATCCTTCCTAAACGCAGAGAAGACATAAACGTTGACCGATGTCACACAGCATACACAAAAGCCTTATAAGTGCATGTAAAGAGGAGAGCCAATATAAACAGGGCTGTCAGTGAAACCCTTCTGGGAGAACACACACTGCACACTCGAGCAAAAACAACGAGGACTCTTAAGACTGCAGGATCAACACACTTGCGTAATTTTTTTCTTACCCAAATTAACATCAGGCAACATTTTTTCGAGAAACTGTGTCTCCGTGCTGTAGGGAGAGAGGAAGTCCGCCAGTAGTTGACTGTTGCTCAGCTCGGGGTGCCGCAATAAATTCTGCAAGCACAACAACACACACACACACATATACACGCATACACACACACACGCATACACACACACATATACACACATGCACATGCATACACAGGCGCGCACATACAGGAGATGTAACACCACATGACAGAAGCAGTTCGTCTCTTTAGAGATAAAGGTGACCTCATTAAACGAGAGGAGGAACGTGTGGTTTTACAACGGACACGCTGACATTTCCTTCAGCTGCTCAACACCACTCAGCTGCGTCCACACGCAGGCCTAGCAGCTGAGAAGACGTGCGGAGGAGATGGTTGGAGAGGTGGAAGAGAGAGGGCTACCTGCAGATACTCTTCAAAGTCTCCTCGCTTAGAGGTCAGGAACTCAAAGTTCTTTGGTCCTAGAATTCTTTTGGAAGGAAGCTGTGCATCCTGGAATGAACCTGACAAACACAAAACAAACACAAACAAATAAACAAATGAACAAAGACACTAACAAATGTACAAACAAACACATGAGGAAATGGTATGAAGAGCAGAGAGAGATCAGACAGATTTAAACATCTACCAAACTAAGAGTGTCAGAAAGAGAGAGAGAAAAGAATCTTCCTTACCATGGAACTCTGTGAGTTTGGACTCAAGGACATAAAACTCAAGGTATCTCCTGTACACGGACCACTTCTCCACCTCATGGCCCACTGGAGAGAAGAAGGATAACAGACCTCTAAGAGTCTTGGGAAGGGCAGACCTTCAAGGCTCATGCTGATGGCCTGATGTTCTTATCACCTGGCTGACGGTCGTGGCGCTCCACGTCGATGCAGAAGACGGGTACGCGCTCCTTCTTGGCTTCGTCCTCGTAGAAGTCGACGTACGGCACGGAGATGGTCCAGGCAGACAGGTTCCTCTGCACTCCTGGAATACAGACCACGTCCAGTGGGGCGGGAGTGTCGTCCTCCACCACCACTGTACCCTCCTCAACCTCTCAAACACACACATACACACACACACACACACACACACACACACACACACACACACACAGATGTTATAGATTTAATATAGTCAATCAACTCAATGTTCTAATATTCTAGTGTGATATTCTTTTTCTCTTTGTAAGGGAGGTTTTTGTGCTACACATGTCAGTATTACTCAAGTACAGTATTTATTATGAGGGCAACCCCCCCCCCCCCCCATAAACATGTTCACACTGCAACCTAGCAGCCCAGGTGTCGGGGGAGGGGTGTGGAAAACAGGTTAATGAAGCTTCTTTGTAGATGACTCAACGAGGCGCTTCCCAGACGAGCGGCACCTTCTGTCCAGTCGTTTTTTTTTTTGTTTTCGTATTTGTTACGTTCACAGAATCTTTCGGTTTTTAATACGGAAGCCGCATTTGCACCTCGGACGGGTCAGTGAAACATCCTGACAGTGTCACCATGTCTGTGTTTCTCCATCATTTCCGATCGTCGAGGAAAGAGAAACCGTGGTAAGAAAAAGGATGAAATCACCTCGGGCTGTGTTCTTCTGAACCACAGGTACAGGACGAATGAAAAGGATTTAGTAATATGCTAGTAATTATTAACTTTTATAATCGTTCATGTCTGCTGCATGGAATAATCCAGTAACCTCAACCCAGGTCTTCTGGCCGCTTTGGAGCAGGTGCGCTTCAAGATTAATTAACGTTTTTGGCCAATTTTGGACCTCATTCTTCCTACAGAACTGCTTCGGTATACCCATAATTCTTTGCGTTTTAGTGGGGGCAGCTCTCCAGAGGTCTTTCCTCAGCATCTCTATTGGATTAAGGTCAAGGCCGTGATTTATGGTCTTTATAAGCTGCGATGATGCTCGTTGGTCCAGGCCCAGAGGGGGGAAAAAACAGCAAACCTAAATCACGACTACCACCACATTTCACCCTAAACCACCACACGTCACCACTGGGAGGAGGTTTTGACGTTTGAAGGCAGTTCCTATACTTCTCAGAGTTTTTCCTGAACAAATTTAACCCTAGAGTCATCAGTGTGCTACAAAACATTTTCCCTGCAGCGTTTGGGAGCTCTCTGGAGAGTTCATGGCATGTTGTGGTGGGTCACATGTTTGTTTCATCTGGGGAGCAGGAGAATAATGGTGTCTGCTGTAGCCACCAACCCTGTTCAGACTCTCGTTTGGTAAATTCATCACCAAAGCTTGAAAGGATCCATGAATCAGGAGGGGGGCCGTGGTCCTACAGTTACCACCACAGATGGCAAACGCCACAGATGGCAAACATACATCACAATAAACACACCTCCTTATTGCCTTTAACTTGCTGTAAACATTAGAGAAGTTTCCCAGACATACAAACGGCCTCCCATATGTAACCCATGATGTCTTTATCAATCCTTCAGAGTGTCAGAATGAAATGAACGAGAGTCATTCGTTTAACAGGCTGTGTTTGTTCTTTTCCTTGTTCGCCTGTGAAAGTTACACAAGTCTTGTGGAAAAGATTTTATAAAACCTGCCAAGTACAACTGCATATTTCCTACAAGCACCCTACACCCTCCTGAAAGGTTCTGGTTTTTCCCACTCAGAATCAGCACTGGGAATCAATTCAAGTATGCAGTATTCAAGAATCAATTCAAGTATGCAGTATTCAACAGGCAGTTTGTCCACTCATCTAGTCTTAAATGTACAGCTGCAGAATGACTGGGTGCTTACACTAAGGGAGCTGCTCCCAATAACTGCACACCCGACTTCCTCTAGCAAACAGATACAGGTGCAGCTTGCTTGTTTTCCTGCACAATATTAATGCCCAATGGTGGACTCTTCTTTGTTTTGGACACTGCCGTGAGCGTGTTGGAACTGGACGAAGGACATTCAGCCTGAAGCAAGTATGAAGCTGCCCCCCCCCCCCCCCCCCAGGGTCTATTTCTGTTTTTGGCCCACGGCCATTTACGGTGATTTGAGTCTCTGGGACTCTTGGTTTCCTGTGCGGATGTGTCTTCTTTGGCAGACATTTGCAGAAATAGTCCATGAACTGGATGGCAGACAATGTATTCATTATCAGACATCACGGACCATAAACAGAGAACTCTGTAAGGGGTTATGGGTTGAGTCAGACACAGAACCACAGGATACACGCAACTGGGGCCACAAATCAGGAACGTTCAAGCTGACGGGTGCAACAGTTCTACAGAACAGTGTCCCAACACAAAAGCTACAGCACTACTGTACTGCAGTGCTCTCGACCCCATGTCAGGTGTGTGGTTCTGTTCTGCTCCGCCCATCAGCACACCTGAGCACCTGCTACAGGTACAGCGGTGGCTTCAACCATGCAAGTTTGTTTGCAGGTCCATGGCCTGTTAGGCACCATGGTTCCCCACATGGTTCTCCACATGGTTCCCCACATGGTTCCCTTCATGTTCCTTTGTGCCCTTTCATCAGCAAGGTGTTTATGTTCACAGGATCCCACACCACCAGATCTCACACACCATTCTCGTGTTCTCTTGACAAGGCTGCGTGAGAAAATCCCACAGGGTTGGTAGTTTCCAGGAGACCGTGAGACCGTGAGACCAGGAGACCGTGAGACCAGGAGATCGTGAGACCAGGAGACCATGAGACCAGGAGACCATGAGACCAGGAGACCATGAGACCATGAGACCATGAGACCAGGAGACCAGGAGACCAGGAGACCAGGAGACCATGAGACCAGGAGACCAGGAGACCATGAGACCATGAGACCAGGAGACCATGAGACCAGGAGACCAGGAGACCATGAGACCAGGAGACCAGGAGACCATGAGACCATGAGACCAGGAGACCATGAGACCATGAGACCATGAGACCAGGAGACCATGAGACCAGGAGTCACTCACATGGCCCAATGTGGAACAGAACCACAGTAAACTTGCTGATGTGGTTTTAATCATGTGTCCAATTTCCACACAGGGAAGTACATGTGTCTGTGTTACAGTGGAGGCATTGTGTGTGTGTGTGTGTGTGTGTGTGTGTGTGTGTGTGTGTGTGTGTGTGTGTGTGTGAGTGTGTGTCTCACCTGGTCCTCTTCACCCTCGACCATGGTGTAACTGGGTAACACGGCCCCCTCCATGGTGGTGCTCTTGAACACGCCTTTCAGTTTGCTGCCGATGCGTCCGATCCCAAACGAATCTCCTCGCTTCGGCGCCGCCCTGCACACGCACACGACGCACGCTTTATAGCGATGGAAAACGGTCCCGCCACTTTTCACGTGAACCAGGCACCACACGTCATCAAACCAAAGTTGAAGTAACAGAAACGTGTCATGAATGAGGCTGGAGATAAAGTCTCTATAACAGCGTCTTCAATATAGTTATAACACACCGTCCTGTGTAAGGGTTTGATCAGGCTGTACCACATGAACGTCAATTTGCATGCAAACGTTTATGACCAAACATGAGCAGAGAGAAATAAAATAAGAGGAAAGAGAGACACAAAGTCAAAGTTCTCAGGAGCCGGACTTACAGCCACCGCAACACGCAGGCAGCCTGACTCACTTTAGGACCCTGGGTCGCCGTTTTGGGATGGATTTGATTGATGGGGACCCTGAGGTGGGTGGGGCCTGCTTGTGGACACACCCAGACCTGTGGCCATTAATGTTAGCCATCCCTGGGGGGGCGGAGTCTGGGCTACAGGGAGGACGTCGGGGGAGGGGACGACATTAAAGAAACGTCCACCACGCATAATAGGAGAGACACAAGACGTTCTAGATTTGGACAGGGGTTTTATTCTTACAATAAACGGCCAAATTACAATAATGAGCTCCACAGAGAAGCGTGTTTACACACCAAAATTAACGGATGTGTTGTGAATACTAAGATGGACGCGAAGTTTACTAACAATTTCCTAACTTGCTGGATTAAATAGCAGGGGTGCTACAATAGGACCGACCCAGGACAGACCCAGGACCGACCCAGGAGCCGCTCTGACCCACGAGGAACTGGGGTCTGGGTTCTACCTATATAGGCCTTATTGATTTAGGTGCCCGATATATATTGTGCAGAAATCCATCGTGGATGCAGTCTTTTCTCAGCTCTTAGTGAGACTGTACACACAGTGTCCCTCTCAGCACGCCAGCGCCCTCTGGAGGACAGCCAGAACCTCCAGGTCTGTGACATCATCTGTCATTAATTGATGACATTATAATGTGATACGGTTGGGAGGACTTTATTACCTCATTATCTCGCAAGTAAAAGAGAGTAATTCACTGGTAAAATATTCTCATTATTAGAATTCATTGGTGAAATATTCCAATTATAATTATTATAATTCACTGCTGAAATATTCTCTCTTTATGGCCTTTTTATGTTTTTGCAACCGCACTTCCTACTGTTTGGCAGAAAAAAATACATTTATTCCACCCAGTTTGCATAACCTCCCCACAATCAACTGGGGCACTGCTTTAAATTCATATACATGAAGTGGGAGGTGCTAAACATGGCCCAGTGGTCATCTCAGCTGCTTCGCACTTTGACCAGTCAACGGACTGCTTTTGCAGAGCATTAGCATATGCAAAGCACTTAGTAAAGCACTTAGTAAAGCACTTAGTAAAGCTTGCCCTAAATGGCCTAAGGTCGTTCTTGAATGGCCGTTCTGACTGAGCTGGATGGAAAGACAAAAACGGTTTGCTGCTCAAACGCGGTCGGTTTGAGGTCGTTGAGGTGAACCGTTACGTCACGCACGGTGGGTTTGAGGTCGTTGAGGTGAACCGTTACGTCACGCACGGTGGGTTTGAGGTCTTTGAGGTGAACCGTTACACCATGCAGGGTTGGTTTGAGGTCATTGGGGTGAACCGTTACACCATGCAGGGTTGGTTTGAGGTCGTTGAGGTGAATCGTTACGCCACGCACGGTCAGTTTGAGGTCGTTGAGGTGAACCGTTACGCCACGCACGGTCAGTTTGAGGTCGTTGAGGTGAACCGTTACGCCACGCACGGTCAGTTTGAGGTCGTTGAGGTGAACCGTTACACCATGCAGGGTTGGTTTGAGGTCATTGGGGTGAACCGTTACACCATGCAGGGTTGGTTTGAGGTCGTTGAGGTGAACCGTTATGCCACGCACGGTCAGTTTGAGGTCGTTCCCCTGCTTACTGTGGTCTGCGTCTCTGGACTCACTGAAGGCTCATTCGGTTTAAGTGGCAGCCTGATCTTTCTCTGATCTTCCCACCTGTATTCCAGTCCACTCAGGAGCAGTAAAAGACCCACTCAGCTCACACGTCTGACTGAAGCTGAGTAAGATCTTGCCAGGATCCAGGAGATTCTGTGCTCCTAAAAGACCATGTGATCTTCAAGACCATGTGATCTTCAAGACCATGTGATCAACATTGCATGACCTGCAATGACTCATTACCTATTTAGACTAAAATCCCTTGGTAGATGTGCACAGTAAACACCAACAGGCCTGGCTTAAGTCAATAAAGAATCCCTGGGAAACAGACTATTACAGCCCTCTGAGATTCAATCCACATGCAGCTTCATTTCGCAGCTGTCGCCACTCCACTTCCGTCCAGCAGAGGGCGCTGACTGAACCGCGAGGGACATGTCCGTGAACTAGACCTGCAAAGTGCCACACACTGCGGGAAACGTGCTGGCTGGGTGGCGTGCGGGCATGCCACGCTGCATTTAGGCTAGCGTGGCAGGCATGCACTGGCAGGGGGTCAAAGGTCACACACCACACTGGCCAATAAGCATGCTGTTAAACTTACCTTATATCATCGATACTCAAACTCCTGAAATAACAGGTACAATGAAATTATTCTTAGACACACACACTCCTTGTTCTCTCTCTCTCTCTCTCTCTCTCTCTCTCTCTCGTAAGAGTTCACACTCCACACTCACAAGCTGCAAAAATAATCCTCATGCTACACGCTGCTGTTAGCATGAGCAAAGCCCCTATTTTGTACCCAAAATCAAAAAATTGTACTTTGACTCCAAAGGACCCAATATCATGTTGTTAATAGCAATAAACTCGCGGTACACTACACAGGTGCTAAGAAACCCGCCCTGCCGTGTTTATGGATGAAACCAGGCTAGCATGGATGGAGGAAGCAGTGACATCACAGTGTGGAAGAGGGCGAGAGCGGGGTCAGAACATTCCCACACCACTACGGCACACGGGGGGGAACCATACCTGTTCAATTTAGTCCTGGACGGATATTCAGCCCCATACAGCATGTACGAGAAGTACTGGAGAGAGAGAGGAGAAGGAAGAGGAGCAGGTGAGGAACACAGGAACATCTCGTGATGCCTCCACACAGTCTCAGTCTCAGGAGCTCCGACACAGTTTTGACACAGTTTTGGTACAGTTGTTCCTCCTTAGATGAGACCAAGTCTAGATCAGACCAGAAAGATGTCAGTTTAACATCATAAATCTGAACTTATTTCAGTCTGGGGCAGGATTTCGTTTGGCTTCTGTGAATGGACGTAAGACCTCTGCATCGTGAATCAAAGCTCGGCGTTATCCAGAAGACTTAAATAATGAAATCCAAAATGCTTAATGAAAATTAGCATGCTTATACAACGTTCCACGCTTTGGCATCACAACAGCCATTAAAACACGACACTAGGAGAAGGCTGGTGGATTCTCTGTGGTGAAGTGAAGCCAAACCTTTTTTTACTGTTATTCCTGCATGTTAAGTGGGAATCCTCAGCACGACACTGGGAACCAGAAACTCCCAGCTTGGGAGAGGACACTACACATGACCCACGTCCCGAGATCGGGACGTCCCGAGATTCAAATACAGTACGGCTTTCTTATGGGGGAACTAAAGTGATGCTTAATGTGTCAAACATATTTAGGGAGTGTCTACATTATTTCTTTTATTTTTCAGGAAACTGAAAATGTTTTTTTTTCCCAAGACTGTGTATCAGCATTTTATACCTGAGACGGTATTCCATGTGAAGGACGGTTATCTCTTAATACTCTTGAAAGAGGCAAGTGAGAAGGTCATCAAAGAACGTGGCTGAAATATGATCCCTCAGAGGAACCCGAGTCGCTGGAAAAACTCGCTATCTAAGGACTGAAGAGGGACCTTTCAACAGCTCCAGGAGAACTGCAGCATCCACAAAGAAAAAGCTGAGTCACCAGGCCAGCTGAGCCGAGCACAGAGCAGGCCAGCTGAGCCGAGCACAGAGCAGGCCAGCTGAGCCGAGCACAGAGCAGGCCAGCGCGCCGAGAACGCACGCCTCTTCTAATGGCTTCAGGTTGGGTGGTTGGTTGGTTTGTGTTTTGTTTTCAACTTGTTTTGTCTTCTAATCATGTTACTGGATTGAAACTGATTTGTCAGATATATTTGCAAAACAAATAGAATAATGTGTGCCATAAATGTAACGGATAAAATATTTACTACTTATGAAACATCCTCGGAGCATGCCGAATGATGAAGAGAGCAATAATACAGGGCCTTGAGACCAGCCTCTCTACGCAGTTATGAAGGTGTAAAGGACTCTTATCTGGATGCAGTGTTGACAATGACCTCACCTCCATCATCTAAGCATGAAGTGTGGGGAGGACAAGGACATCACTCAGGACATTTTTGGTGTGACCTTACGACAACAAAGAGGCTTTGTCCCTGTTTCTGGCTCCGTTCCAGCGAGTCGGGGATGTGGGGGACGTCGTCGGGGACGTGGCGTGGATTACCTCGTCACTGTGGCAGAAGAGCGGTGTGAAGACATTCTCCAGCAGGGAGAGGACGTGCTCGTAGGCCTCGAAGAGACAAGGCATGGTCTGTAGCTTCACCACGTCCGTGTACGGGCCCTCCGCGACTACACAGGGGGACAGAGGGAGACGCGGGGAGGGGAAAGGACACGGTGAGACATACAGAAGCCCGGAGGGAGACGGAGGGGACAGCTCAGTCTGTGTGAGGAATGAGCAGCTGATTAACTGTGAGTGACGCAGCGTCTGAATGACAGAGTGAAGGTGTCAGGAAAAAAAACCGTCCAGGGAAAAAAGAAACAACGTCAGGAAGTGAGCGGACGGCTCCACTCAATCAGCCCAGAGCTGTGCTCCTCACCGTCCAGGACAAACGGAGGC